>NW_005842833.1:418162-447703 GCF_000455745.1 Alligator sinensis
CAGCAGGAAGGTTACGTGGGCCCAAGGTGGGGCCGCTCAGCTTTCAGCAGCTCAGCCCTTGGGAGCAGATGAACCGGGCTCCTAAATCAGAGCCCTGTTCGAAACCCCAGGAGGTGGTTTTCAGTGGAAAAGGAGCAACACGGGCCACGGCGGGTAAAGCTCATTGCTTAGCTGCGGGTTCCCCACTCATGAGAATGGCTTTTTACTGCTAGTCCCAGCTGAGCTGCATGCACACGGATGTGCTCTTTGTGTGCGTGGCAATATGATTTAAGGGAGCTCTGGGAGCATCTGCACCCCCTGCTCCCCAAGCACCCTCGAGCAGCTCCCCCTTGGCGGCGTGGACGAGCTCTGGGAGTCCCTGTTGGCAATCCCCTGGGAAAGGAAAAGCAACAAGCATTGCACTGAGCCCCGTTATCTCCTGTTATTTTTAGCACAGGATTGGCTTAGGCTCTTATGAGTCAGACTTGGGTTTTAGATGCTCTTGTCATTAAACTCCTCCACAGGCGAGGATGAGCTGGCTGCTGCCGCACATGATGATGGAACAGACCAGCCTGGGCCGCTGGTTTCCAGCCTAGTTAATACTGGGCCCAGTCTCAGGGTCCAGCTGAACCGTGCTGGATCCAGCACGGATCCAGCACGGTCCCATCAGTCACGTTTGTGCTTTCCCAGTCCTGGGCTGCCTGGGGCCAGCTTGGCCTCAGGCATAACTTAGAGCAGCCCCCAGGGCAAGGTCACCCATCACATTGGCCATTGCCTTTTCTTGCTGTCTGGAGCAGCTAACTGTGGGAGCAGAGCACCCCACGAGGATGCATTTACCAAAGGCAAGATCAGGGCATGGCTGCAGCAGGTCCGCATGCATCAGACCGCTGTGCATGGGCAGCGGTACCACCTGAGTGCCGAGGATGTGTCCAGAAGTCTTGGGACCTGATATCTGCTTGTCAGGAGCACAGGATATAGCAGAGGTGGCTCTGAGCAGAGAATGGGTGCGCCTGGGGAGACGTGGCCCAGCAAGCTGCAAATAGGGTGTTTTCTTCTCCTGGAAAGGAATCACTTGGCCAGCTAGCAAATGCTCTTGTGATTCAGCTAGGATGCTCACCTTGCACTTGTGTGGGCAGTGATGCACATGTATGTGCACTGGGGGGCTGTAATGGCCAGCCCAGGATGTACTGCTTCATGGCAATACCCCTTTCTGTGCTATTGGCTTTCCATCCACCCACAAGGCTTGCTGGGACTGCAAAGTGTTGGGTCCTTTGGTTACATTGCAAGGTGCTCTGAGAGCTTTGTTTTCCCCGCAGGACGGGATTTTGCTGGGGGCCGTGGGAGCCTACGACTGGAACGGTGCAGTGCTAAAGGAAACCAGCAGCGGGAGAATCATTCCCCATCGGGAATCGTATCTCCAAGAGTTCCCCGAAGAGCTGAAGAATCACGGCGCCTACCTTGGTAAGGAAATAGCACGGAGGCTTCTATATCCACAGCTACATTCATGACTTGGCCAGGGTTTTTTGGCAAGCGCTGCCCTAGGCTTGCTGCTAGCAGATGTTAATGCTCATGGAAATATCAGTTTAAGTCAAATGCAATGGCAGGTACTCAGCTGCATGGTGCCTACAGGGGTAAGGCAGGGCTGTGTGAGATATATGCCACCCATCACACGTGTATGCAGCACCACTGAAGCCTGGGCCTTTGGAAGGATCCAGAGGAAAGCTAATATCTGCAGGAGTATGCACACCATCCAAATGTGAGAGCTATTCAAATGTGGTTCAGGTCATCTCTAATCCATCCTGGGGGGATTTAAATGACGAAACGGCATGGCTAAAGAGTGGTGTTGTACCCGTGATGGTCCAGAAATTATGCAAAAGGCAAGCAGTTCTTAGGGTGATCTCTTTTATTGGAGCAGCTGCATAGTTGGGATAGAGTTAGACAAGCTTTCGGACGCAAGGCATTCTTCATCAGGCCTGAGCAGCAAAAGGCAACGCAGCGTAGTAAAAAGGAGCTTAAGAGCGGGGAGAGAAATTCCCAGGGGTAGCAGACAAGCGACAAGCAGAAGATAAGAAGCTGATTACTGGGAGAAGGAGGCCTATCGAAAGGGAGGAGGATCATTCTCACCTTTCATGTGTGGGGAGAATTCAGAATCAGGTAGGTTATAATGAGCGTATCTACACGTGCATTTAAGCACACCTACGTTTTAATGCGCGTTAAGCAGGTTTAAGCAGGCATCTGCGCATACAGGTGTTAAAGTGTATTAACGCTGTGTGTAGACTGACTTGGAGCTAAAATTAATCCCAAGTCTGTCCACATACACAGCATGAATGCGCTTTAATGTGTCTACACATGCGTTAATGTGCTTTAACTATTCTCGCCAAATTTGATACCTGCATTTTCAGATATCAACTTTAGGCATGATTAGCCCCAAATCACCATTTTTAAAGCACATTAAGGGCATGCACATGTAGAAGTGCACCCTAATACACCTTAAATTCAGGCTAATGTGCCTTAAAGCATCTCAGGTAGACGCACCCAATGTGTCATAAAACCAATATCAGTGTCAAAGGCACCTTATAATATACCTGGTTCCTGAATTCTGCTACCTCCAGGCATTTCTCAAAATTACAGCTCCTGGATATGCCTATTAGCCAAGTGCAACCAAAGGCTAATAGGCACCAAGCAAAGATCGCATTCATCTGTCTGTGGTTGTATCTGCCATGCCTGGCGCGGCGGTGGCAAGGGTCTGCCTACACTGCAGCGGCAAAGCTCTCAGTCATGCAGATAAGCCCTGCCTACGCTGTCATGCTTTGCACACATCAATCCCAAAATGAACTGGATAAGACGTGCCTGGGGTAAGTCATTCCTGGGCCACTCCAAGTCACTCCTGGGCCACTACTGTTGAATGCATGAAGCCCTTAGCATGCTGTTGGCCCCTCTTACAGGGTCCCTGTTGCCTTCATTCCCAGCTGGATGCACGTGGAGCAGGAGCCCATTTCCTGGCGGAAATGTGGTAGCCGCCTTCTAAGAGGCCCACGGTGGCCGTACCTAGACTGCAGGGTGCAGTGACATGGCTGTCTTCTTCAATATCCCCATTTGAAACAGCTGAGGAAAGCAGAGCTCTTTAGGAAAGGCAGCCCCCATACCTCATGTGAATAAAACTGCTGGCCCCAGGCCCAGCGTAGGCAATATTGTGTCCTGGACCAGTGACAGTCTTGTGCCTTGTTGGGGACCCTTCATAGGGAGTCCTCCAGTGTAGAACAACTTTCTGGCAGAGGAAGTCATAGCGGGGCCAGGCCAAGGATGTTGGGGCATCTGACTTCCAGCAGCTAGAGCAGACCCCATGCAATATAGAGCAGCCAACCTCCTAGGATTCAACAACTCCAGGGTCTAGAGCTATCACTGCACACGTCTTGGCCCGTGTCAAGTGTAAACAAGCAGGGTCCAGCACCTGGCCCTATATATTTGCTGGACACAGCTACATAGGCTGGAGCATGGGGGCAAGGGGTATTCAATGAGCAGGTCTCTGATCTACAGGCCATCCCAAACCTCACTGAGGCTGATGGGTTCACTGGCCACCTTTGCCTTGTGCTGAAATAGTAAATGCCATGTCTAAGGCACACGGCTGCCTGTGCCCCATCAGAACCACTCGCTACAGTAGGGTCCAGCCAGACTCACCAGTACATGGGAGCCTCGTAGGCTCTGCTAGCTCACATGGGATGCAGTCTCCATCCCAATCCCAGCCCCTAAACCCAAGGTCAATCCAGCTCCTGCCTTCTTGACCCTCTGTGGTTGATAACCGACCTGCTTGAGGCTTGTGGGGAGAGAGCCCCTTTCAACTAGCCCATGCAATGAGAATACCTGGGACAGCGGCGCAGCGAGGCCTTGACCCTCTTTCCTTTGTGCTTGGATCCTGGTTTGCAAAAAAAAAAAAAAAAAAAATACAGGTCCTTTTTCTTTGCTTAAAAAATACCCTTCCCTGCTTGCCGCTTGGTGCTGGAAACCCCTGACCCCCAAGGTTGAATTGGACCAGAACACCCATCTCAGCCAGCGATCTCCACACCTGTACACCCATCTGAGGGCTTTCTCTGGTGCCCATGGCCACCTCCTTTCAACCTGTCTTGCTAAATTCAAGCAACCCAGAGGTTTCACCATCACCTTCTATGACATGTAGTCCCATCAGTGCTGAGGGCTGTGTGATTCAGCCTCTAAGTAAACCCCTACTGAATGCAAGAGGGAGACCAGTGTCACCCTGGCCCCAAAGCAGGTGCTTCAGGTATGTTTTCTATACAGCAGAGGCCCTCGGGGGCAGATTCGGAGTAGCCTGTTGCAGGTGCTCCAGCCTGGGAAAGGATATCGAAGCTTAGCAGACTCAACCCCTTTGAACGCCATCTAGGATGCCCGCTGGACCTCTGCAGTTTGCCTTTCAGCATGTCAAGGTACCAGTGATCCCCAGCCCAACATAGGAGTAAATGGTTGGGCTCACTGGTTGCTGGTTACTCCTGGTCGGCTCTGGCCAAGCTGTGCCCCATAATGAACACATTTCATATTTCTCAACCCAGTTATCCCACCCTGTTCTGCACCCCATGCACCATGCCCACAGCAGAGCCTTTCTGCCATGTGCTCCCAGATGTTTTCCCCTCCTCCATAATGAGGAAGAGTTCAATATTCCTCCCAGCCGGTTATCAGTGATAAAGGCCATCTGTCCTCTTCGGAGGGCGCTGCAATCTCATTGCACACACACAGTGATTAATAAGGCAGAGAGCAGCTCTGCTGTCTTCAGCCTCCTTCCCTGTGTCACCTACACTTTCCACCTTTCTTTGGCATAATGAAAGTGTTACGATCCCTCCTTTAGACCAAGTCAAAAATGCCTGCCTCCTTCCAGAGCAGGGTAAGCCTGGGAGAAGGGTTTTGGCACACTGAATGGGAGTGTTGGTACCCAACCAACCCAGACTATAGGCTTTGGTGTCACTGTACATCAAAGTTACATTTACAAATAATTTATAGGGGGCAGGCCAATAAATGGTCAGTACATGCTGGAAGCATGCCATGATCCACATGTGTTATGGATGATTATACAGCCATCAGCAGACGGGGTTGTAGATGGTTAGAAACACACTACCAATCTGTTGGTCTGTAGCGATTGATTAACCACTTATTAAAGCACCTGTTAATCATCTATCAACTCTGTGTAGGCTGAATATAAAGTGTGAGCTCACATATGTACCATGGGGTTCATGAACTGAGGTTCACCACAGAGTCACAAGTTTTATACTACCCCTAATTTTGATCTCAAATATCCATAGACATTTTTGGGGTTGTGAAACCTTTTCAGAGCTGGTGTTTGCTAGTCAGCTGTGGGGAATAGTGCGTTGTGCTCTGTACAAAGGTAGGGTCATGGTTTGTATAATTCTGCATAAAGTAACTTTGGGTGTGTACACACGTACTAAGTCGGCTTAAAATAAAGCAACCTAACTAAGTCAACTTAAATTAAGCCACATTGGAGCATACACATGTACAGCTTCTTAACATGGTGGCAGCCATCTTGTGTGTTAAGTTGACTTAACTAATGCAACACAAGATAATATACCTCTGAGATGTATTGTCGTGCACTGCGTTTAATTCAGCTTTGCTCCCCATATGTATGTACGCTGTGAGAGTTAAGTCGACTTTAAAAAGTTAAGTCAGCTTAACTGTCAGAAAGTTAGTACGTGTGTACGCACCCACGATTATCAGGAACTGAAATGGACTTGCTTCTACTGCCGTGTTATTCTGCCTTGGATTTGCTGGCAGCTTCTAAGTCTTGCATAGTTTTAGCACTAATCTCAATTGTCAAAGGGCTGGGATTAGAGCCCGAGCAGCAAATGCAGAGGCACTTCAAAGCACAGTGTTAAGAGTAGTCAAATTTGCTTGAATGACTTTATCTTTCGAGAAATCGTGGATTCCAGTTTGCTGATCTGGGAAGCAGCCAGGGCTGTGTTAGCAGCCTGCAACTAATCAAATGCAGACTGCCGGTCAACAGCGCTGCAATAAAGGAAACGTTTCAAAGAGAGGAGCGGGCAGTGAAATGATAAGCATTGATTCCATCTGTCTAGCCAGAGCCAAGTAAAGAACTTAATCAGGACGCTTATTTTTCCAGCTAGAAAACACAACATGCGATTGATTTAGCAGCTTTCTGGAATCCAGATTAATCTGTGTCATTTGTTATGTGTACTTGGCCGGTGCCTGACACTCCAGCTTTGCTGCTGTTTGTAGGTTGATCCCAGGTTTGTGTTGACTTTCTTTCCCTGTCCCAGGTTACACCGTCACCTCTGTGCTTTCACCGACGCACGACCGGATTTATGTAGCAGGAGCCCCCAGATTCAACCACACTGGGAAAGTCATTATTTTCACAATGCACAACAACAGAAACCTAACTATTCACCAGTCCCTGAAAGGAGAGCAGGTAAAAACAATACTGAAAGATCTCCAAAGCTTGACTTCTGCAAGACAAAATGCACTCTAATATGTGGCTGTTGTCACTAGTCACACTGAGCCCTGCCGGGTTTCTCATCCATCAGACCTGCAGGACATACGGCAGTGCCTTTATCTGACATAAATCAGCAGAGATCCATTGGCTTCGTTGCAATGACGTCCATTTACATCAGCTGTGGATCTGCTCCAAAGGGTTTGGGGCAGCATCTTGCTCTATAAGGGTAAAACAAGACTTAAGGGGAAAGCTGAAAGACCTAGGGTTATTTAGTCTGGAGGAGAGAAGACTGAGAGGGGATTTGATGACAGTCTTCAGCGACCCAAAGGATGATTACGGAGAGGATGGAGATGGGTTTTTTTCTGTGGTCAGAGGGGACAGGACTAGGAGCAATGTCTTCAAGCTGCTTCAGGGGAAACAGCTTGGAGATGAGGAGGGGTTTTCTGACTCAGGGGGTGGTGAAGCATGGGAACAGGCACCTAGAGAAGCTGTGCAATCTCCATCCCTGGACGTTTTCAAGAGCAGGTTGGGTAGACACTTGTCTGGGATGGTCAGGATGATCCTGCGTTGAGCAGCAGCTGGGCTAGTTGACCTTGTGAGGTCCCTTCCAGCCTGGCTTTCCAATGATCCTATGTTTCTAAAGTTTCTGACCAGGATTTCACCCCACCACACTTGACCCATAGGACTGGGATATTTCAATGAGTGCTTTTAGTACCTCCATTTCCCCTGCTGCAGTTGTGAAGAGAGAAGTGTGCCCTTTCTCTCCCCGGTGCCCTTGTCTCTCTCTTTCTAGCACAGCGCAGTTACCTGTGTTAATCTGAAGTCAGGCAGAAGGCAGGACAGAGTTGCACCTGATAGACTAACTAAATCGGGGAGGCATAAGTCTTTGTAAGCAACAGCTCACTGACAAAGGATGCATTTCACCCGGTGCAAATTTTGCCCCGAAGCAGAAAAATTCTCTGGCACCTTCTGATCAGGTTGGCTAATTATACATAATCCGGTAAGAATTGTCACCAAGGAATATGAGAAGACAGGACAGTCTCTGGCAGCTGGGCAGAAAGCAGCCGTGTTGTGAGCACCCCTGTAGGGAGGCCCTGAGGTTTCCTGGGCTCCCTGGCCGTGAAAGAGCCATAGCCTTCATCTCCAGATCTGAGCTTTCCCCATGTTCGGGTAGGGCTGGGGCCAGAATCGTGGCTGAGATCTATGGTATCCCTTCAACAGTACAGGATCAATCCCTTCAAACCTGTCTGAGCAATGACTGTGGGACTCAGCTGCATGTGAGATTGCCCCAGCGAGACAGTGCTGCCTAGCAGGTGGATCACAGATCCACAGGCTCTCAGGAAGCCTTTTGGGTTAAATGTCCATATATGATAGATAGATAGATAGATAGATAGATAGATAGATACCATATTTCAAAGTGTATAAATCAGGTTTTGAAGCCCAATTTTTGTGTCTTAAAAATCAAACTTGACTTATACACCGTGCCAGCTCCGCTCGTAGAGGATGGGACCATGCCAGCTGAGCGCCGAGCTCGGCCCTGTCCCTATATATTTATACACACAAGATAATATACATATATATATTTATACACACACACACACACACACACACACACACACACACTTGGACTAGCTGTTCTTCCACAAGAAAATATAACACCAAGCGGATGCAGCAAGACCAGCGAAAGGGACCAGGTTTGATCGTTAATCTTCTAGCATTACTGTTTCTTTCCTGGACATCTGTCTAGACGCTGCGTCCAAATGCCTGCTTCCAGCAGACTGAAAATCCCACTTGCCCTGAGTGTGTTTGTCCCTGCTGTGTTCAATCACTTCAGAAGCAGAAGGAGGTGGAGAAGTCAGGCGATACCCTTATTTACTTTCCGATCACTTTTTCCCTACCCTTTTTTTGCAGATCGGCTCCTACTACGGAAGTGAGATAAATTCTGTTGACATCGATGGTGACGGCATCACCGATATCTTGTTGGTGGGAGCTCCCATGTACTTCAGCGAAAACTGGGAGAGGGGGAAGGTTTATGTCTATGTTTTAAGACAGGTAAGTCCTCAAGCTTTGTCCTGTTTTGGGGGGGGGGGGGGGGGGGGGCCCCCACGGCGGGCGGGGGTGGGTGGGTGGGGGGGGGGGGGGGGGGGCAGTCCCCTCTGGCTTTGGAGGTCCTCGGGTCACTGAGTGGAGCTGGTGTGTAGATAGAGGTACAAACAGCCTTGATGCTGCCCGCTGGGGACTCTCAGGCCTTTCAGAGCCTGTCTTGCAGAATTGCACCCATGGTCGAGGGCACTGGGCAAAACTTTCATCCAGTCACTGAAGCCTGTAGTTGGATGGGAGCAAAAATACACATCAGCACAGGCCTCTGTGGCAGCATTGCCTGATTCCCTATTGCTTCCTTGGGTGCATACCCATGTACTAAGTCAGCTTAAAATAAAGTGACTTAATTAAGTCACCTTAAGTTAAGCCACATTGGAGCATACGCACATACAGCTCTTTGACATGGCGGCAGCCACCTTATGAGCTAAATTGACTTAACTAATGCGACACACCTCTGAGGTGTATTATCTTGTGCCGCATTGAAGTCAGCTCTGTTCCACATACATATGTACGCTCTGACAGTTAAGTCGACTTAAAAAAGTAAAGTTGGCTTAACTATCAGAAAGTTAGTACATGTGTACACGCCATTTGTGAGAAAGGTGGGAGCAGTTGAGAATTACCTTGCCTCTCTTGTTCGGCAAATTTTTGTAGACTGCAGTAGCTCTGTTATGACTTCCTCTAGGATTGCAGGCTCTCTGGGGGAATGGCTTGATATAGTCTTCACAGAAAGGAAGAGTCATCCCTCCACATCACGCTGGACATCCGCACAGTTTTTCACAAGATTTATAACCCTAACAAGGCTGTTAAAAAAAAAAAGAAAGCAAAAAAGCAAGGAATGCAGCCTGGTTCTTATTACCAGGACAATGATGAGTGTAAATCTCTCCGCTGGACACAGAGTAGGGTTTGGATTGCAGTGAGTAGGGTGGCAATGGCAAAGACGAGAGAGAGACTTTCTAGTGTGAGCGCTGAGGGTGTTTCCCAGGCAGGGACAGGCCCACGATGGCCACAAAGTCCCCCTAGCATGCCCCATGTGCTCGCTAACATTGCATAACCCCGCAAGAAGAAAACAATATTCAAAAAATTCCTCGTGGTCTCGCTTTGCATTGAAACAACATGTTGTGTAGCTCTGTCTCAGGGAGGGATGTGAAGAGAGGCAGCTGACTTGTCCCTACCCCTGAACCCTAGAGAAGTGGAGGCTGGCTTTTAACAATGGAGGGATCCTGGCAATGGAAACCATGCCCTCATGCTCTGCAGCAAGTGCCTGTTATTTCCTGGCTTTCCCAACACCAATCCAGGCTGTTTTTGCAGGCCCTGGTTTCCTTGGCTCTGGGCTGGGACTCAAGCAGGCTGCGTGGGCTGATAAGGGTTTGTGCAATAGGGCCACGGTGATATTATATAGTGGCAATGCTAATGAAGTCAACAGAACTGATTTGATAAGGAGGCCTCCGTGACTTTCCTGGGGCAACATCCTCAGGACTTTCATTACTTGTTTTTTGTACCCCTGCCATGCTATTCACTGTGGAAATGAATGATGTCCTCGCTGTAGCTCTCTTCCAACCAAATTGCATGCAATCTTCTCCAATAACTTCCCGTGAGAGGGTCTCCTCTTTGTTGGGAAGCTTTGTTGATGCCAGGCCTGGTTTAAATTTGCAATGAAATGCAAAAATGTTCGGGGTACACGTTACACCTCGGCTTCAGAGGCTGCGGTTCCAGCTGTGGGACACCAGCCCCGTCCTCTCCTCAAAGAAGCCCCGAGGTGAAGCAGGCTGGGCTCTGCTGCCCGCTGTAGGAAAGGACTTGTCCGTGTTTCCAAAAACCCTGCGGCCCCTCAGCCACCGGACCAGGGGGTCAGGATTTGCTCTACGATGCAAAGATCTCAGCCCCCCCCAGAGAGGTGCTGACCTTGTCCTGGGCACCCCTGCGTTTTGCCTTCACAGTATTGAGAGATGACCATAAAGGCACCTTTCTGAAGAGCAAGGTGCCCCAGGAGGAGAGCAGGGTGCTGCCTAGCTCACAGATGAAGCATCAGGACGCTCTCTGAGAAAGGCAGATTATTGTCTGCATTATACAGAGAGGAAAACTGAGGCAGCATGAAGTTAAGTGACTTGCCCAAGGCCATCTATACAGGGGAGTAGACAACTGGCTCCAATCTCTATGAAAACATCTGTCTTTCCTTTCTGTGTCAGGTGCACCTCTCCTCTCCAAACACCTTTCTCTTATCCCCATTGCACAGGTAAGGACCCGAGACACAGACAGGCGATGTGATGTGTCCAGAGTCACACAGGAAGCCTGTGGCAGAGCACAGGATGAAGCCCAGGTCCCCCGAGTCCCAGCCTGCTGCCCTCACCTTAGCCGTTCGGCCTCAGGGTTTCCTTCTGTAGCAATGTCGCAGCACCTCTCACATAAAATCAGGAGCAATAGCCCGTCAGCTTCATGGCTTTTCTGCCTCTTCGCCCCTTTGGGTTTTGAATGCCTCGCCTAGGGGAGATGGGGATGGTTTTGGTCATGTACTGGGATTTTTGCTCATGTCTTAGATTGGGAAGGGGTCTTTTTGATTCATAGCTGATGCTTTCCTTTTTGACCCCGAAGGACCGGTTTGTCTCCAGCGGCGCCTTGCAGGACCTGCAGAGTTACCAGAACTCCCGGTTCGGTTCCTGCATCGCGTCTGTCCCTGACCTGAACCAGGACTCGTACAATGACGTTGTCGTTGGCGCCCCTTTGGAAGATGATCACCAAGGAGCCATATACATCTTCCACGGCTTCAAAGGAGACATCCTGAGGAAGTATAAGCAGGTACAGTCAGCTATCCCTGGGGTTGCCCCACCACTTGGTTGGAACAGGTGCAATGTAATCCTCTTTTCCAGGGTCCTTTATATAGCTGCCAGTATGAGAGAGAAGCCCTGTGGCAATACAAGCACACGCTATTAGTTATAGTATCTAAAGGTGCTCTAAAAGTGAGGATCACACCTGAAGAGAAGGGAAAATATGGCTTCAAATTGTTTGCAGATGAAGTGTCTCCCATATTCAACCAGGGCATTGTCAGCCAAGGCTCGTGGCCACAGGTAATTCTGTGGGATGTGTCTCCAACCAGACGCAACGTGACAAATGGTTGTCACAATCAGATCGTACGATCGTAGAAAATTAGGGCTGGAAGGGAGCTCAGGAGGTCGCAGCTAGTGAAATCCACCCCCTGCTCAAAGCAGGACCAGCCCCAACTAGATTCCCCAGCCAAGGCTTTGTCTTGCTGGGCCTTAAACACCTCCAAGGATGGAGATGCCACCACCTCCCTGGGTAACCCGTTCCAGTGCTTCACCACCCTCCTCGTGAGAGAGTTTTTCCTACTATCCAACCTCAATGTCCCTTGCTGCAGCTTGAGCCCATTGCTCCTTGTCCTGTATCTGCCCCCACTGAGACCAGCCCAGCTCCATCAAGATCATTTGCATCCAGATCTCCAGAGCTAAGGTCAGGTACAGCTGGTCTTATATAAGATCACAGGTCCAAATCTTCCCTACATCTATTAAGCACATCGTCATGCATCTGCCTGCCCAGTATTTTCTGTATTTTGAGGTCAGCTTATTGTTATCTGCAAGTAATTAGTAATTAGCCAGAGAACCTGTTTCTGCAGATCCTCCCCCTGCAAAATCTCGGCACTTCTCAGGGCGACGTGTCAGCCACGTGAAGTCAAAGGGAGTTTTGCCATTGAATTCAATGGAGTTAGGATTGCACATTCACTAGGCTTATAATTGTTCCATAGTGTGACTGGAAAAGAGCTTCTAAGCTGAAGCAAATGTGGGATTTTGAAAAATATGCCTAAAATGGAAACCTTAGGGTTCAATGTCTTGGGACCATATGCCTAAAATGGAAACCATAGGGTTCGATGTCTTGGGACCAATTTAGTAAACGTATAACAGAGCCATTGCCACAAAGCAAGAGAAAAAGGTACAGCCACCCCTTCAAAGTCTTCTTGGGAAAGAGCTCTGGTACAGAAAAATGTGCCGTTTTACTCTCAAATTATGTCAAATGTCTTTTCCTACAGGCATCTGGAAGGGACTTTTTTAATAGTGAGGTGTACATCTGAGCGGTCTAAAGTTTGTGATCCATTCAGTGATCTCGACTAAATGCAACATGAAAGAGATGTTGCTCCATGAGAGCCCACTTTAATTTCAATGGGCTTGTTCAGAAACCAAGCAGGAGGGTGCGTGTTTTATAGATCTGGGAGTTGGTGTGCCAGAGACGATCACTTTACCGGCATTCAAACAGGTGAACTGAATCCAGTCGTAGACGGCTTTTAAGAGCTGAAGGGCCAACCCACTGCTTCTGTATCCCATGAGTGTGCCATGACACATGCATGGGTATGCATTGTCTTGCACTTACCAGTGAATTTATGTCCCTTGTCTATGTTCCCACCCGCAAGCTCACACTCTTCCATCCTCACACCCCCTCATGCCCACGTGGAAACACACACCAGTGCTCACCTGCACTCCCCCCTGTGTTTGCACACGTGCTCACGAGCATACAGGCAGCTTGATACTGGGCTGCTCAGACTGGCAATGCAACAGGTTTCTTTTGATGCTTTTTAGAGAATAGCAGCAGTCGACCTTGCTTCCGGCCTGATGTATTTTGGATGCAGTATCCACGGACAGCTGGATCTGAACGAAGATGGCCTCACAGACCTGGCTGTTGGCTCTCTCGGGAACGCTGTGCTATTATGGTTGGCTATACCTCACATCTCTGTTACTGTTCTTGCACTCACGTTCGTCCTGGAAAACTATCGGTCACGAGGACAGCTGATCTTGTATAACAGTGCTGCTCCCAACCCAGTGGCTCTCGAATCACAGGTCACTACTGAGACCCCCCCCCCACCCCAACATTGCTTGGGGCTACAGGAGGTTTTGCTTCCTGCAGGGACCTGTTTGTCTAGGCTGGACGGGCGAACGCTGCCTGCAGCACATGTCCTGTCCTCTGTTATTGGGGCAGCAAAAATTGGGGACCCTCAGTGAACCAATAAGCAATGCAAGAACTAATGTTCAATGCAATTGTACCCCAGGGCCAACATCTTCCCTCGCTGAACTTCCAAATCCCACAAAGATCAAGACTTCATACTGTTGCCCCAAGCTCTCATTTAGTCAATAAATGAATACATTAAGGCAGTAATTAATGCTGGGAAAGCACCTTGAAGACACAAGGACAGAGTCTCAGCTGGTCTCATGAGCTGGTTCCAATGACGGCCGCTGAGCTGGGCTAATGTATTACACCAAAGGATTGACCTCAAACCTGCTAGATAATTGTATAGGGCTGGATTCCCTTCTTGGTTAGGATAACGTCGCACTAGTCCAAGTACCTGGGGTTGCAGAAGAGAGTTAGGCCCTCAGTAGTACTATCCCAGACTGAGCAGTGTTCAGTGGTGTCCTTCAGTCAATGCCACCCGTAAGGCCCCACGGGGCTCTGATAATTCAGGTAGGACACCAGTATGTATCCAGCCATGGTCATTCATAGCCAGGGCTTCCCCCTTGCCTGGCTGTAGCTCACCACTGGTCCCTTAAAAGTTTTGAAGTCACCCCTCGCAGGTGTCTTCTTTCTCAGACCCCTTTTCTGGAGCATCTGGATTTATGGAGCATCGTTCCAGAGGCCTGGCGCCTTTACAAAGAGGTGGCTGCAGGCTCGTTGGGGGGTCACCTATAGGTAGCTGAAGGAGTTTGGGACCTACAGAGGGTTTGGGAGGGGGCTGTCCTCTAGCCTGGTTTACACATCCAAAGGTCAGCAGCGCCCAGCGTTGTCGCATCCCTTGATCCCACGGCAGGTCCCGCAGCGTGGTCCAGATCAATGCCAGCATCCGGTTCGAGCCATCCAAAATCAACATCTTCAACAAGGACTGCAAGAGGAACGGCAAGGATGCCACCTGCATGTCTGCCTTCGTCTGCTTCACCGCTGTCTTCCTCTCGCCTCACTTCCACACCGCCAGCCTGGGTGAGTGAAGCCTCCCGCTCCCGTGGGGAGCAGCTTTTGTACCCAGCCAGGGAGGAGCAGGTCCACGTCAGTCCTGGGGATGCAAAGAGGGGGCTGAGCTGAGAGCTGGCTTGCCCACACATGGGTTCACCTGGCCTGCCCCGTTCTCTGCCCCTGCCCCAGCCCTGGGCAGCTTGCAATGGTGGAGTAGGGGTGTCAGGTGCTTTCAGCCTCCCAGTGCTCATCCCACAGGTCCCAGAGGTGCAAAATCAACTGGTGTGTTTTCCCTGCACTACTTCTGGTTGGGGAGTTCAAGGGCACATACCACGGTGGGTGTCCCCGTGCAAAGCCTGATGCTGGCACTGGGTGGCACCAATATAGCCACAGTCCACACAACCCCGCAGTGCACGGGTGTTCATCCATGCACGCTGCGTGCAGCCTGGCCAGCTGTCAGGATCAGGGAGAATGTGGAAAATGGAGCCACGACTCAATCTCTGTGCAAAACCGTGTGATTTTTGTTAAAGACGGCTCCCGGTGCTGAGGTTCTTGGGTTGTGATGTGGAGGGCGAGCTTGGACTAATTCCTTATGAGCTGGCCTCACCTCCAAGGTCTTTATCCTGGGCTAAGGGCAGGGCCTCGCAGATAAGTACCCAGGAGAGGGTAGGGATTTACTATCCCCTACACTGTACCCTCCCTACCCGCTATTCCACTGTAACTGCCTGCCTGTATGCACGCTCTTATCCCACGATAAGTGAGAGAAAACCTGTGGGCATCTCCACTTCATGCAAAAGAGAGTCCACATTCCTGGCTGACTGTTACTCCATGGAAATGGGTCATTTCAGCTCCCTGAGTAAATGCAGTGCATGATGTTTAAGTATTTATCTGCTATAGACTCACGTGATGGGCAGTAATGCCGCTGAAGACATCTTCGCTGCGGTGCCTGTCACTCCAATGAGAGATTGTTCCTCTTCCTAAATATGATTGCAAAGGAAAGAGGGCTTGGCTTTCCTTTATCTCAGGGTAAGACCATGCACACAGGCTCTCATTGCAGAGGAGCCGATGCCTACGAGGCATGCAGCAGCCAGTTCCTGCGTCCCTGCCCCCAGAAGCAAGAAAACAGTTGCTCGTTTGGAGTTTCTTTGTGCTGATCATCGTGTTTGCTCTCACAGCCTGGCTAGTCCTTTGTTCTGGGCCATCCCAGTTTGCAAAGAGAGTCAGCACAAAAAATGTGCTATAGGAGCAGCACAGAGAATCAGCTGCTCTCAGGCTTTGACTGCCTGGCACATCTGGGCCCCGCATGCAAGCACATTGGGTTAAGGCCATAAACAGCCTTCACGGTCCAGTTGGTCCTGTTTGGGTTTTAAAGCACTGCACATTGCTGTGACCTGAAGCCTACACACGGGATGCTGCGACTCAGCTAGAGCAGGGAGGAACCACGAGCAGCGCAGACTCAAACCCACCCAAAATCAACAGCACGGTGTTGCAGCAGCTTGCATTATGGAAGTAATCGTGTCGCCATTGAAGGCACTGGTAAAATTCTCGGGGAGGCTGAGGTTTCGGGCCACCGCGATCAAAGCTGATATTTTATTTGCAACCTGTCCTGACACCTTAGGAGTTCACAGAACAAGAAGTTACGTGAGATTTTGGAAGTGACAGAAGAACGAAGAAGGTTATAGCTCCAAAGTGCCGCACAAAGCTGGATTTTTGAATGAATGTGTGTGTTTGCATCTGGTTTCGCTGTGCCTAGCAGTGCATTTCTGGTCACTTTTATGTTGCTGGGTTTTGTTTCGTTTTCACAACAGTATTTAGGAAGAAAAATTCTTTCTCATTAAAGTCTCCGAGAAACAACAGACCCCTGGTAAAGAGGCCTTTGGAGCCATACAGTCCAGCAGACACGCGTCTATCAGGCAGATATTTAAACATCCTGTAGATTATTTTTCTGAGTATCCTGAAACGACCTGCTTTCTGGGGTATTTTTCAACCAGGAACGTGGATACTTAACAAAAATGTCTGGGTGATATTCAAAAAGCCTGACCTCATCCTTTCTAATCCTTACAGTCTACTGTGAATACAGACACGCTCAGATCCATTACCTTCCTCATTTGGGGGCAATAAACTATTCTGGAAACTTCATATCTTCCAGACGTCAGTGTATCCAGGAGCTCTTAGCACTTGGCTTTCTCACAGCCTGGGGGGGCACATCACCGGTCCTCCCAGTGCGGGTAAAGCCATGCTGCACACAGGCCGGCTCCTCAACCGCTTTGTGCACGGTCGGAGCGGGCTGCGGTGGGTACCTGGAGGCCAGGCGGTGGTTGTGACCCTCCTCCCGCACTGGCCCACCTCTCCACTTTTTTTTTTCAATGAGGTTTGCAGCATTTTTGCTGCTGCTTTGTGTTTCAATGGGGTTTGTGGTATTTTTGCTGCAGTCACACCCAGGAGCCCAGCTCGCAGACCGAACTCTGCTGTGCGCGGTGCGGTACAAACACCAAACGAGAAGTGTGAAGGGGCTGGACGCCCAGAGACTCAGTGCTGGTGTCCATGCATCCTTCATGAGCCTTTCCCCCCTGAGCTCATCAAGGTTATTCGTATCTTTGTCACCAAGCAAGGATGGGCTGTTTATAGACGACGGCTGGAAAGCAAGAGCTAGTTCAAAATACAGCTTGTCGGGTTGTGGGCTCACCTCACTTTAATAAGGAGGTTTCTGTCTTCGTGCCAACAGCACCCAGACAGCCGTGGGACTGCTCTTCCAGCTCTCTGCAACTCCACGTATCCCATATAGATATGCAGTCCTCATGCATCTATCACCTGGAGCGTATAAGACTTGCATACTGTGATACGCACCAGTGTCCATTTTTTCTAGGTGCAAGGCATGGCAGTAGCTCGGATCTGGGAAATCCCTTGTACGCTAGGCTGGGACTACATCAGAGAGAAACAACTTCTCTTCCTGATGGTTCAGGATACCTACAGCCCACCCCTAGATTTAATTATGGAGGATTCATGGCTCCAGGGAGCACTCATGAGTCCCAATTCTGGAATTTGTCTCCCTTGTAGCTGCCAGAGCCTAATCCTATGTAAGCCTCATCTGTGCACTCTTCTTTGGCTGCTTAGGCATGATAAGGAAAGCCAAGGCTGCAACTGAACTCCAGCTAGCTTTGAGCATCAAGGACAATAAAAAGTCCTTTTTCAGATCTGTGGGGAGCCGGAGGAAAAGCAGGGGCAACGTTGGACCCCTGCTGAACCAGATGGGGCAACTGACAACTGACGCCCAGGAAAAAGCCAACCTATTAAATAGGTACTTTGCGTCAGTCTTTCATCAGTCCCATGGGACGCCCATGCCCGCTACAGGGCCGGGAAGTCCGGGTGAGGGTGATCCCCTGCCCTCCCTTAATGCTGACTTTCTGAAGGAACATCTTGAGAAGCTGGATACCTTCAAGTCAGCTGGCCCTGACAATCTTCACCCCAGGGTACTCAAGGAGCTGGCGAGCATCATAGCCCAGCCTCTAGCAAGGATCTTTGAAAACTCTTGGCGCTCTGGTGTAGTGCCCGAAGACTGGAAGAAGGCCAATGTGGTGCCTATCTTCAAGAAAGGGAGGAAAGTGGATCCGGCTAACTATAGGCCCATCAGCCTGACTTCTATCCCGGGGAAGATCTTAGAAAAGTTTATTAAAGAGGCCATCCTTAATGGACTGGCCAACGCCAACATCTTAAGGGATAGCCAGCACGGGTTTGTTGCGGGTAGGTCTTGCTTGACCAATCTCATTTCCTTCTACGACCAGGTGACCTATCACCTGGACAAGGGAGAAGAGATTGATGTCATATATCTTGACTTCAAAAAAGCCTTCGATCTGGTGTCCCATGATCGCCTCTGGGAGAAACTGGCCAATTGTCCCCTTGGGTCCTCCAGTCGGACCCAGAGGGTAGTAATCGATGGAAGTCACTCATCGTGGTGTCCTGTGACCAGTGGGGTCCCCCAAGGCTCTGTCCTTGGACCCATACTGTTCAACATCTTCATTAATGATGTGGACACTGGAGTCAGAAGCGGACTGGCCAAGTTCGCCGATGACACCAAACTTTGGGGCAAAGCATCCACACCAGAAGACAGGCAGGTTATCCAGGCTGACCTGGACAGGCTCAGCAAGTGGGCGGACGAGAATCTGATGGTGTTCAACGCCGATAAATGCAAGGTTCTCCACCTTGGGAAGAAAAACCCGCAGCATCCTTATAGGCTCGGCAGTGCTATGTTGGCTAGCACTATGGAAGAAAGAGACTTGGGGGTCATCATTGACCACAAGATGAACATGAGCCTGCAATGCGATGCGGCGGCTAGTAAAGCGACCAAAACGCTGGCTTGTATCCATAGATGCTTCTCAAGCAAATCCCGGGACGTCATTCTCCCCCTGTACTCGGCCTTAGTGAGGCCGCAGCTGGAGTACTGTGTCCAGTTTTGGGCTCCACAATTCAAAAAGGATGTGGAGAAGCTTGAGAGAGTGCAGAGAAGAGCCACGTGCATGATCAGAGGTCAGGGAAGCAGACCCTACGATGACAGGATGAGAGCCCTGGGGCTCTTTAGCTTGGAAAAGCGCAGGCTCAGGGGTGATCTGATGGCCACCTACAAGTTTATCAGGGGTGACCACCAGCATCTGGGGGAACGTTTGTTCACCAGAGCGCCCCAAGGGATGACGAGGTCGAATGGTCACAAACTACTTCAAGACCGTTTCAGGCTGGACATAAGGAAGAACTTCTTTACTGTCCGAGCCCCCAAGGTCTGGAACAGCCTGCCACCGGAGGTGGTTCAAGCGCCTTCATTGAACACCTTCAAGATGAAACTGGATGCTTATCTTGCTGGGATCCTGTGACCCCAGCTGACTTCCTGCCCTTTGGGCGGGGGGCTGGACTCGATGATCTTCCGAGGTCCCTTCCAGCCCTGACGTCTATGAAATCTATGAAATTTGTGCTTTCTCTGGAGTCTACTTGTGACCTTATCCAGGAGTTAATTGTAATGAATTTCTGCTCCATTGCATCTGAGCTTAGAGGCTGTGCTACGATATTACTACATAATGCAAGCAGGGAGGTCGTTTAGCAGCAGCTTTGTCATCTCAAAAATGTTAACCGTGTCAACGAGTCCAGGGCTGAGCATCTTTCTCTCTTTTTTTTTTTCCCCAGCAATAAAATATAACGCCACCATTGACGAAAGACGGTACACGCCGCGGGCTCACCTGGACGAGAACAGCGACAGGCACACGCACAAGAGGGTCACGCTGTTGGCGGGACGGGAGCACTGTGACAAGCTGAACTTCCATGTGCTGGTAAGTGGAAGTGGCCCTGACCCCAGGGGCCCCGTCCCGAAGAGAAGCCCCCCAGGAAGCAGGCAGGTAGGCAAGGGGAAGTGACCCCAGGGCAGCCCGTGACTTGTGAGGACGGGCCCCTGTTACTCGGACCTCAAAAATGTCTTCTGATGTCCTTGCCCAAACTCCAGGCACTTGTCACAGCTGTAGAGCCCCTTGCATGGGTGACTGCGGCGAATTAAGGCTCCTGAGGGTTACAGACCAGCCAGGAAAGAAGCATTTGATGCACAAACTGGACCAAACTAAACACACGCAGATGGGACAGAGGAGACAAACCTGGATGATAAAACCTTCATGCTTTGGGGAGGTTTCAGTCCTGGTCTGGAGGGAGCTTCCCTGACCCCCGCCTCACACTCCTGTAGGCTTCACTGGTGCTGGGATCTGAATCTACAGTTGAGATGAGGAACGAGGAGCCTCTAACACTCTCCGGGATTGCAGTGAGGGCCAGGCGTACAAACGGCACGTGCACAGCCCTGTTCAACGTGTGGCCCATCAGCACCACAGCGGTGGCTGTCATTTCCAGCGTTACAGCCCCAGGGACCCTGGGTTGGAGGAAACAGCACTTCCTTCCGGGATAATCAACTCTTTCGGAGAAAGCGATCTGCTTTCCTAGCACCCCCGTGCCCACGTAGATGCATGTGCACCAACAAATGTACTTGTACGTGCATGTCGTGCTATTTGCATAGCCAATGTGCAATACCCCGTGTTAAGGTGCTGTGCTTGCTGCTTCAGGCCTTCAAGTCAAATTCTTGAGCCGTAAGATGAAAGAAGACGGTGTGTAAAGTGTTATTGCACTAGGCATGCCCATCGTTTTAACGGTGCATTTCCTCCGCCTCTAGGACACAGCAGACTACGTGAAGCCGGTGACGTTTTCGGTGGAATATGACCTGGAGGATCCCAGCAACGGCCCCATGCTGGATGACGGCTGGCCAACCTCCCTTAAAGTCTCTGTACGTAACAGCATTTAGACTCCGAGGAAAGTACTGTGCCTAGGATAGGCCGTAGCAGAATAAGTCATGGCTCGCACTAGTGATCGGTCTAGTGATCGCACTAGTGGGGGTCGGACTCGATGGTCTATTGAGGTCCCTTCCGACCCTAACGTCTATGAATCTGTGGCACCTTTCAGCCAAGGACAGGGAGAGGGAATAAATAGCACCGTTTGATAACAAAGCCAAGGCACAGAGAAAACATCCCTGCTCTTGTCCCTGGAGCTCAACGTCAAGAGAAGCATCGTTTGAAATACAGTAAGGGGCCCGGGCTGCGGTCCACCACTTTTCCTCTGCTGTGCTTGTAACTCTAGGGTACATGGCAAGGCTCTAGCAGCTGGGAAATCCCCCTGTGCACATGGAGAGTGTAAAGTTGGTGGGAACGATCCCATCGCCCCTGTGCTGGAAAGCGGGTCTGGGAGGCAGGGCAATGGCAGCACAGGGTGGGACAGGGCTGGGGCCTATTTCCAGCTCCCCAAGAGACTGCATCTCAGTGGCATAAGGCAAGGAACCCCTGAAGGACTTAGATGGGCAATCAGCCCCAGAGAGTGCAGCACCCCAAAACCATCTTTATGCCTGCACCGGTTCTGAGCCAGCCAGGAGCCTAGCTAAGGACAGTAGCCTTCTCATACTTGCATATCACCCATGAGGTTGCTGGCTGTGGTGCTGCTGGTGTGTGAGGCATGCATTTCAGTGAGGAGTGCAAGCCGCTGGCTTTCCACCTTGTAGACAGGCTAAATCCAAGGTGCGCAGATTGCATAAGCAACAGCTTACTTCATTAGCTGCTCCGCTATGAAGGGAAATTTGAGCAGAGGGTTGGACTCGATGTGACCTCCTGAGATCTCTTCCAGCCCTCATTTCCTATGAGCCTATGACATTCCCTTCCCTTGCACAGGGCAAATTCCCATAGCATCTGTTGAAGCGAGCTGTTGCTCATGAAAGCTGATGCATCGGGGATTTAGCGAGTCTCTAAGGTGCAGCTCTCCCCTGCTTCTACCTGGGGCAATTGCACTCTGCTGCTTTCAGATCCAGATTCCTGGGCAATTTCTGATGGGCAGAGAAATCAAGCATGAAGTCCTCACAGTTGGTTTATGATCTGTACTAATGCATGGAGACATCTGTGCTTTGCAGGGGAATTAAAAATGCAAAGCAAAAGCAAGCCGAATGATAACCTTGGTCGGCTAACTTCCCCCACCTTTAGCTTCCACCCAGGGAGACGAGCCACAGGATGTCTGTCCTGTTAGTCTGCATTGCATATTATTGATGTGGTACTTTTGGCATTCTCTATTTGTATGGTGGGGTTTTTGACCCATTTAACCCCTGGGTTTTGTGTGGCTGACACTTGCACAGCCTGTGCGAAGTCCGCTCCGCCGGCATCGGGCAAAGACAGGTTTATTTCAACGTTTCTTGTCTTTCCCCCTTGAGGTGCCTTTCTGGAACGGCTGCAACGAGGATGAGCACTGCGTCCCCGACCTCTTCCTTGATGCCAGAACCGATATCCCGAGTGCCATGTGAGTAGATGGCCCAGTGAGAAATGCCCCGTTCCCCACCCAGCAGTGTCACAGAATGGGGCAGATATCTGAACTCAGCACATGGCCAGGTTTCTTCCTGCCAGAGGGGTTTATCCTGAACTCTGAAAGTGCCTTTTCTTCCTCTTTTTTTCCTTTGCCCTGGGGTTGATATCTCTTACCCGTGGATAAGCAAGAGAGCGCATCTGCAGGGTGTTCACAAATGACGAGCTCAATCGTAATGAAGAGCACGCCTGCATCTGGAGAACCACAGAGCTCTGGTTAGCACGTGCATCACATTTTCTGTTGGTTTCGTAAGGGTTTATCAAAACTGATGAGCTTTTGTTTCTCGGGGTTGCTGGGCTGGTCTTCATGATGGATTTCAGAGGCGTGTTCGGGAGGCGTAGCCGCTCCGTGCCCGCGATGCATTCACTTGGATTCCCTTTGCAAGCTCCGACCACGTTGCTGCAGGCTTGCCTCGTATCTAATGCAGACGAGCTAGCGACCCGCAGAGCCGGGTCTCCAGCCTTAGCACCAAGAGCTAAGAAAGTCAGCTCCTCTGCCTGCTTCTCCAAGTAAAGTGGCTTAAAATGCAGTCAGCTGGGGGATGCCTGGAAATCTGCTTTCTGACAGTAATTCTTGCCCTGTTGTTTTTCTAATCCCCGTTCCCTGCTTTGAGGTCTGTATAAACCAGTCTCCCACCCCTAACAGTCCCAGTCCCACCTGCTTGAGAAGGCGGCGGAAGAAATGCACAGCCCAGCGGCAGGGCGAACCACTGTTGGCAAAGCCGTCAAGTAGGATGTGCAAGATCCTTTCCAGTGCTTATTGTCACTACATGGAAATGGGCCATTATCCAGCTCCTCCCCGCCAAGCTCTCGGCCTTAACGGCATCCTGTGGCAATTCTGCTTCTGCGTCTTTGCGTGTTTCATTCATTTTTGCATTTTCCCTTTGCTTATCGTCTTTGGTTTGACTGAAATGCTTCCTGGCAAAAGCCGGGAGATTCCCATCCTTTTCGCCTCCTCTGCCCGCTGCCTTCTTCCAGAGCTGTGGGCTTCCTCTCCCGGGAGACAGTCCCTTTCTGGGCACAATCCTGGGACTTGTTGGTGACTGATATGATAAACCTTGTGTTTGGTGCCAGGAAGATGGACCCCAAGGAAACCAACCAGGAAATAAAAGGGAGAAAGCCAGTGTTACCCACTGAGCAATTAGGGGCTTGACGTGCCCCGCGGGAACAAGCTGATGTCTTGTTTTCTGTGAGCACTTCAAAATACTTCGTACTAAAAAGCTACGGGAGAGTAAGAGCCCCCTCCAGGGCCAGCTGAAATCAGGGGGAGGACTCCCCGTGTCTGCGCTGGGTTGGGATCAGGCCGTGAGGCTGGATCCGCGCTCCCTGAGTTTATTTTTGGTTCCTGTACTATAAACCTCATGGCTCTGCGATTCCAAGTCACGTTTCAGCCTAAAAGAGCCCTTGTGCTTGAAAGGATTTGAAATGCTTGTGCAGCATCCTGGAGCTGCAGGGAGCATTTCCATCCGTCCCCTAACACAGCTGGGCCTTTGGGTTAAAACCCAGGCTCGGTGCTTGGTAGGGAAGCAAGCTATCGCCCAGTTTGCTATAAACTCCAGCCCACCCCAGCCCCCCAAGGTAGACTTTTCCCACTCCAGCACAAGCAGGAGTCCTCCTTTCCTCTGACTCCTTCCCCATCGGTGCATCCTGCGGTGCGGCATTAGAAGCAAAGCCGTGCCCAGCTGTGACATGGCTCCGATTTTTCTTCTGCTTTGCTGTGCGTTCCCAGCTGTGTGGCCTGGCTGCCCATGCTGCAGTCACCGGGCTTAGGAAAACACGTGCTCGGATGCTGAACGTGTGCACCAGCTTTCTAGGAACCGGTGCACCGGATCAGGGGCAATGGCTCGCGGGAGAGTCGGCCGTGGTTGCACGGGGCGTAAACCCGTGCAGGATATTCCCAGATGAAGTTGTGTCGTGGCCTCAAAGCAGCGGTCCCCTCTGTGCTGATGCAAACACAGCACTCTTGAGCAGAAGAAGAGGTGGTGGGGGGACCTTAATCACAGTCTTTGCTGTATGGCTCTTGCCCACCTCCTACCCCAGTACACAGGTGGGTCGTCCCCTTGGCTTTAGGGGGGCTTCTCATTGCAGAGTTGTGTCCTTCGTGTTTCGCCTGGCTGCAAGGGTCAGAGAGCTCCGTGTACGGTCAATGAGATCGATGCTGGTGTGCACCACGTGTCCACTGACAACAGTGGAGGCTGAATCAAGCCCTGAAAGAGAAATAAATACAGCGATCGTTTGGGCCAAGAAAAGCAAACGGAATAAATCTCTGTTGCTAAACACTGTTGTGGTCACTCGACCAGCAGCGTGCAAGCCCAGCTCCAGCACGTTCCCTTCCTTTCCTTTCTGTTTTCATTTTACAAAATAGAAGTGATGCATCCATTGGAAAGGCTGCAAAGAGGGTACTTTGCCTGTTGCCGTAACAGAGCCCAGCCCCTTCTCTGGTGGGACTCTTGCTATCAGCAAACTTATACTGGGGAGAGGATTGGGGGCAACGACACTGAAGCTAAGCATTACCTTATACCATATTTTCATGCCTACAGCACGCTCCAAATAAATATACGCTTTGTTTTTGAAAAGCAGAATGAAGAAAGAAAAGGTTTTTCCTTGTGAGTCTCCACCAGCGGGAGGGTTGATGGGGGCAGAAAGCGGTAACATCAGGGAGGCGTGCATACAGCACATGCAGCTTTATTCTTGTTTTCCCTTGACAGAGGTTTAAGCAACAGAAACTGCTCTTATCATGTTTCCTCAATTATAATGCACCCCCCCAATTTCCAGCAGCTGATTTTGGGGGAGGACGTGTGTGTCATACACAGGGAAATACGGTATTTTGATATCAGACCTCTTTCTTCCTCTTCAGCGCTATGTTTTATTAGGAGATAATAGGGAGACCAGGCAGCATTACCTGACAACCACAGCAAAACAGAGCTTGCATCCAGTCTGCTTCAGAAACATACAGCTCCTTTCCTTGCAGACCTGCCTGGGACTTGACAGGGAGAGATTTACTTGCACTGTCACGGACACCAAGAGACGTGTATTTCTTGTTCTCTTTATCTTGGTGATAAGGAGAAATATCGGGTTTGTAAGCCAGTAGGTCCAGATGTTCAAACACAGCCTCTGATTTCTCTGCCTGGCAAACACTCCCGCAAGCAGCATCCTATACAAAACAGGACGTTGGTGGCAAACGGCACGGCAGAGTCGCAATCGTTCGGGGCCCCTCCGTTCTGTAGCTGGAGGGGACATTTTTGAGTCGATCACCTACGTGGTCTCTGGAAACAAGGGGCTGCAGCAGATTAGATGTCAAAGCACTTGAGTGAGCAGTAGGGTTTCTATAACACATACCAGAGAAGTGACAAGACCTGGGGAAACCCACTATAAAACCAACAAATAACCATCCTAAGAGGGACAAAGACAAGGCCAGGAAAACGTCTTGAAGGGAGCAAAAGACATGCCATTATCAAGACAACCAAAGGGGAGAAGGGGTGCAGATCACCCATGAAAGAGCAAGCAAAAGTGAGAGCTGTGGACCCTCGCCACACCTGCCAAGAAGAACTGCAGACCCCAGAGACACCCGAACGCCTGGCCAGCTGCAGGAGGATGCTCCGTCCTCAGGACAACCTAAGACTTATGCAAAGTTTCTGTTGAGTCTTAACTTGGGGGAGGTTTCTGCTGGTTCTTTGTCTTATGCTTAAGTTGTAGAATAAATGCTGTCTTCAAAGAAGGGACTATTTGTGCCCAAGCCACTTTCATGACTTCAGTGCCACCACCTCGATGCTTCCTCAGCCACAAAAGAAAGATGGGGGAAAGTGTGCGAGGCAACCTAGTGGCAGATGATGCAGAAAAGGCTGAAGAGCTCAACGCCTTTTTCACCTCGATCTTCATAGGCAAGGTCGACTCCCAGACTAGTGCACCAGGCAGCACCGTTTGGGGAGGAGGTGAGCAGCCAAGTGGTGAAAGAACAGGTTAGGGACTTGAAAAGCTGGATGTGTACAAGTCGATGGGACCGGACGCAAAGCACCTGAGGGTGCTGAGAGTCAACCGATGTGATTGTGGAGCTGCTGGGCATTATTGTCAAAACTCATGGTGATTGGGAGAAGTCCCAGACGATCAGAAAAGGGCAAATATAGTGCCCATTTTTACAAAAGGGAAGGAGGAGGATCTGGAGCACTACAGACTGGTCAACCTCATCTCAATCCCTGGAAAAATCATGGAGCAGGTCCTCGAGGAATCCATGTCTGAGCACTTGAAGGAGAAGGTGATTAGGAGCAGTCAGCATGGATCCACCAAGGTCAAGTCACACCTGCCCAACCTGATTGCCTTCTGTGATGAGATGACTGGCTCTGTGGATGAGGGGAGAGCAGGGGACATGGCATACCTTGACTTCAGCAAGGCTTTTGATACGGTCTCCCACAGCATTCTTGGAAGTAAGCTAAGGAAGTATGGGTTGGATGAATGGACTGTAAGATGAATAGAAAATTGGCTGGATTATTGGACTCAGAGAGTAGTAATCAATGGCTTCATGTCTAGCTGGCAGCCAGCATTGAGTGGCGTGCCCCAGGGGTCGGTCTTGGAGCCAGTTTTGTTCAATATCTTCATCAGCGACCTGGAAGATGGGATGCACTGCACCTTCAGCAAGTGTGTGGATGACACCAAACTGGGGGGAGTAGTAAATATGCTGGACTGTAGGGCTAGGATTCAGAGTGACCTAGATATATTAGAGGACGGGGCCAAAAGAAATCTCATGAGATTCAACAAGGACAAGTGCAAAATCCTACACTTAGGACGGAGCAATCGCATGCACAGGTACAGGCGGGGGTGACGGGCTGGGCCGCAGCGCTGCAGAAAAAGACCTGGGGGTGACAGGGGACAAGAAGCCGGACAGGAGCCAGCAGTGTGCCCTTGGTGCCGAGAAGGCGAACGGCATCCTGGGTGCATGGGTAGGAGCGTTGCCAGCAAATCAAGGGAAGTGATTAGTCCCCTCTATTCTGCATTGTGGAGGCCACGTCTGGAGTCCTGTGTCCAGTTTTGGGCCCCCACTACAGGAATGATGTGGACAAATTGGAGAGAGTCCAGTGAAGGGCAAGGAAAATGGTTGGGGGCTGGCGGACAGGACTGGTGAGAAGAGAAGGAGGGAACTGGGTTTATTTAGTCTGAAAAAGAGAAGACTGAGGGGGGATTGAATAGCAGCCTTGAATAGCAGGGGGGCTGCAAAGGGGATGGAGCTGGGCTGTTTTCAGTGGGGGCAGATGGCAGGACAAGGAGCAATGGGCTCGAGTTGCAGCAAGGGAAATTGAGGTTCAATATTAGGATAAACTCTCTCACGAGGAGGGTGGTGCAGCACTGGGACAGGTTACCTAGAAAGGTGGTGCAGTCTCCATCCTTGGAGGTGTTGAAGACCCGGGTAGACAAAGCCTTGGCTGGGACGATGTAGTTGGGGCTGGCCCTGCTTGGAGCAGGGGGTTGGACTAGGTGTGACCTCCTGAGCTCCCTTCAACCCTCATTTTCTGTGATTCTATGATTCTTTGATTAAGTTCAGGCGACAATATGGCAACAACAGCACCACATGTGTTTTTGTGTGCCATTTGGTAGCCACATGACCAAGTCAAATGCCAACTTATACCTGAGGTTTGCTGATCATGACATTGACACATACCTAAGGGGCTGATTTAAAGAGCTTGGCCTGTATAATTTTGGGTGCAGGGGATCAAAGACACACACCATTTTACAGGGAATCTCCCAGGCAAGTGCTGACTTGCTGGTTTTGCAAACTGACCCCAGCACTCTTTCTTGCCTATGCAGGGGTAAGACTCAGTGATCTGTTGAGGTCCCTTCCAACCCGAACATCTATGAATCTATGACCCATTTGTATAACCAGGTTAAATGAAGTATGAGTAAATGTCCATGTGCTTTGTTGGACCAGCTCTCAGCTCAGGGTGCTGTGTCAGTGTGTGCAGACCATACGTGCTGCCGTGCTCTCAGGTACAGAAAGAGCCACAGATTGCAGCTCCACAGCTGTATGCTGAAACACGTCCCCACGGGCTCTTGAAGCCTGATCCTCTCTTGTATCGCTTCACTTCTCTTGCAGGGAATACTGCCACCGGGTGCTCCGCAAGTCGCACTCGGACTGCTCCATCTACACCCTCTCCTTCGACACCTCCATTTTCATCATCGAGAGCACGAGGCGAAGGGTGGCTGTGGAAGCCATACTGGAGAACAAGGGCGAGAACGCCTACAGCACCGTCCTCAACATCTCCTTCTCCAAAAACCTCCAGTTTGCCAGCTTGATTCAGAGGGTAAGACACCCTGGGGCTTCTCTAGACCAGGCAGAAGGCAGGGTAGAGATGCACCTTTATAGACTGACCAGATTTAACATACGTAAAGAGAGCACAAGCTCTGCTGAACCCACGTTCACTTCATCAGATGCTGTGAAAGAACAGCACAGAGCAGTGTAAAGTGGAGTGAGTGGTTAGACTAGACTAGCAGGAGGGAGGGAGGACGGGGAACAAAAGCTAGGAACAAGGGGCGTGTGTAGACAAATGAGGGGCATGTGTGCATGACACTTTAAAGCGGGTTAAGTGCTTTTGCACTGCTTTAATGGTGTTGGTGTTTGCATGTGTTGGTGGCTCATCGTGCATTAATTCCAGCTGTTTTAGCACATTTGGTGGTGTAATGCACCTTAAATGACTTTGGGGGACAGCAAACGAAAACACCTCCAGGGTGTTTTAGTTTGCTGCCCTACAGCCGTGGAGTGAAGCACTGGGCTCTGTGTGGTTCAGGGACTGTGCAGGCAGCCCATGCAGGCAGCCCGGCAGCAGCCCAGGAGGGAATGAGATAAGACGTTATGGTCCCTGTTTAACCCATACTTAGCCTGGTCCAATCTGTGGATGATTTCTTTTTCCACTATTTCCCATTCAAACTGGTTTTAAACATTTTGTGGCCTGAGAACAGCTACCCTGAGGTCAGCAGCAGTGCATCTGGGGGGCTGAAGCCACCTGCCACGGGCGAGGGTGTCTTTCTGCAGCTGCTGTTCATGCACCCTTCTACCGTCTCCAGATGGGATCATACCTGTCTTGGGGACGGGTCGTGGCCAGTTATAAAAGAAATGACGGGCACCAAAAAGCATTTATTCCTGGTGATTTCTTATTG
>NW_005842833.1:447734-456323 GCF_000455745.1 Alligator sinensis
GAAAAGCATTTGTTACTATTAATCCAACTAGTCTCTCGTGTTGCTGGTCCTGCCTCTGGACGCTGGTCAGGTTTTGCCTTTAGCTCCAGCAGCCTTAAGAGCTTCAGAGGGGTTCACTCCAGTCCCATCCTCCCACAAGCCAGCCTTGCCCTTGCTGTAGAAAGTCCCATTGTGCTCAGAAACCCTCTGTCATCCACTGTCTTCATCTCACAGCTTTCGGGAGACTTTAGATACCCGGGGCTCAGCCACTGAATGCCTCGGAGACAGCACTGAAACCTTAACAGAAAGAGAGTTACATTCTTCATCCATGCTATCTGTGCCCCGTCCTTCAGCTAAGTACTCGAGGGACAGATTAGAGCTTTCCTGATCCAAATTGTAATAGGGAGCAATAGATGCAGGTGCTTATTCCTGTGGGGATGGAGAAAACAGAAGAGCAGGCCAGGGTGTTGTTGACCAAACGTCCCTCTGAACCCAGCCCCAAGTCACGTCTGGGCTATGAAGAAGGGCAGGTAGTTTCGACTGCAGTCCCTGAGCTGCCTGGTAACAGCTGGGCCCAGAAGTGGACACTTCTGCTGCTTCCATAATTATGTCAGAGATGATGAAAAGAGCAATATGGGATATCAACTTCCATGCTCGGTGATGGGGGAAAAAACATCCACGTGTTGGCTCGTCTGTTATGTCTGTTGTAAGAGATCCTGCACTTTGCTTCAAAACATCTGGTGCTGAGCCGAAGTCAGTCGCTGCCCTATCCCGGAGAGTTTGGCCAGTTTTTAATGGGTTGAGTTATTAGGTACCTTTGGCCCTTTGTTTTTGCAATATAAAAATGTTTCTTATATGCGAGAGCCAACAGTCAAGTCCAAGGCTGATAAATTCGGTTCCCTTTTTGGTTTTGCTGTCCTATAACTTAAACGATATTTGCTCCCAAGCTGCAGGGGTGGGTGGCCAAGTCCGAGTCAGTGATAAATTTTTGCAGCTGAGTTATAACTCCCCTGGAAGATGGGCTGATCATGGAAACCCAGCTGTAAGCTAGAGACGGGCCTGTTGATGCCATTGCAATACTGCACCGCAGCCACTCCACGAACGGGGAGTCTGGTCCAAGCATCTGTGCATCAGTCGGGACTTTTAGGACACAGCTCAAAGTCAGCTCAAGAGAACAGCCGGAAAGTCATCTATAAGCATCGTATGGTAGGAGCAGTGTCACCCGCTCTGTCATCCGGCATCCTCTACGGGGGATGAAGTGAGGCAGCGTTTCCACGCCTAACCTCAAGCCCCTTCATGGTCAAGAGCAAAGCTCTTTTGTTTGCACAGAACCACAATTGCAGGCTGTGCCCTCGCTGAGGCAGCTGCTGCTAGCCTAGCTCCAGATGTGGGCTCGCATCTTCTGGGTCCCCTGAGCGGCATGTCCTGCTTAGAGACCACGGCGGGGGGGAGGTTTCCAGTGACACACACACATTTTTCATTGAACAGTCTGGATTCGGTGACCCATCTCCATCTGGATGTGATAACAGACCCTGTGTAGGAGACTTTAGGGTTTCCTGCTGCATGGCAGGGGCTGTCTGGTGCCAGGGTTACCCCACCAAGAGGTGCAGTGTGAGGTTTACCTGGGGGTGCTCCCAGGTTCAGCCTGGAAATGGTATGAATGTGTCCTTAAGGCATAGCTCTCATCGCTCCCATCTCTTGTCCTTGCTTCCCCACCCAAGCCCCTCTGTACCCTACCCCGGAAAGGCACCTCCGTGCCTCTCGTTCAGCTTCTCACTGATACCCGGGGGCTGGACTCTCTCACCTAACTCCTCTCATCATAGCAAGAGTCTGGCTGAGGGTTGGGCAATGGTCCCTTTGCCCTGTGTTTCTGGCTTGGTTTTCCTTCTGCATCAAGCTCCGTGGTGAATGCACCACAACGTGCACCGGGCTCATGCAGCCTCTTGCTGGGTCATCGCTCCCTGTCCGCTAGCGTTCGTGCGGCACTCGCACTGCGGCATCTGAGCATCACCCCGTAAGGCCTTGACACTGGTGAGGACTTGGCTTCTGGTGAGAGGGCTCACTTTTTATCCCTGGCTCTCAAAGAGCTCAGCTTCCCCTCTCCTTCCCCGGCACCCCTCGGAAACCTGAGCTGAGACATCCTTCCCCCGTGTCCTGCCGTCCCAGCCACGAAGCGCCCCGATCCTGCTCAGTAAACGTCTGAGGGCCCACGGCGCTGCGCATCACCATTCAACGAGCACCCAGGGGAAGTCCTGGGAGGGAGAAAACTCCAAAACCAGCATGTTGGTAAATGTGCTGATCTTGCTGAGGCTTCATTCATCCACTGAATGACTTCATAACCATCCTGGGTATCGAGTGTCTTGCGCCTGTTGGTTTAAAAGTCACGCCAAAGGAAAATTGTAGGACGCGGTGCCCACAAAATAAGAAAAATGCAGGGGGCTCCTATGCATTCTCTAGTAGATGACTCCCAAATACCCAGGGGAAACAGGAACAGCATGACACAGATGAGCCTGTAGAAATCGCTTTACCCAGTTATAAATGCTCAGCTGTGCTAACATGCTCCAAACTACTGGTTTTGGATAAAAACATCTACCAGGATATAAGGAGCCTAACAATAGCACTTAGCGTTCGCTGTTGAGGTCAGGGATTCTTGTAGGGTCTATACAAACATGTAAGAAGAGCCCATAGTTGTCCTAGACATCCAAAAGTCTAAACAGACAAGGGCAAGGGGATGTGTTATTGGCCCTTTCCTATCACATAGTGCAGCGATGAATGATTGATGAGAATATCTATCTTATTACTGTGTTGTTAATTATTCTCCGTATTGTGATAGCATCTAGCAGGCAGAGTCGTGGACCGGGGCATCGCTGTGCTCGATATGCAAACATGGATTAAAAAGATGTCCCAAAAGAATTTACAGTCCAACTAAATGCATTATCGCTAGGACGTGGTCCCCATGTGATATTGCCTTACTACCTTGGATCATAGAAAGATAGTCTTCTTTGTGACTTTGGTTCCAAAAAATACTCAGTTTGAGTCAGCGTATCTCACTCGCCCGACTAGATTTGGGCAGAGCCCTCTCTGCGGCTGTGATTCGAGAACAGACCCGAATGGGAAGGATTTCTGGCTTCCAAGAGATGGCGTTTCATTTTTTTTCCATCGTAAGCTAGAAGGTCCTCCAGCCGGTGTGACTGGCTCCGAGGGCTGGGTTTGTCAGGGGGCTTGGGCAGCCGTATCTCTGCGTGCTGGTGGTGATGCGAACACGGTCTGTTCCCGTTTCAGGACGATACCGACATCAATATCGAGTGCGTGACGGAGGAGAAGCACCTGAACAAGAAGGTGTGCAACGTTAGCTACCCCTTCTTCCGAGCCAAGGCAAAGGTAAAGAGATGTTGCTAATTATTCACATGAAATGCGGTGCTCTGGGGTGGCCACCCCCTTCCCCACAGGGAGAGCACTGTCCCCTGCCCAGGGGCCGTGGAGGGGTCTGTGACAGCAAAATCATAGACCATGAGGCTGGGAAGGGACCTCCGGAGGTCACATCCAGTCCAACGCCCTGCTCCAAGCAGACCACATCATCCCAGCCAGAGCTTTGTGTAGCCAGGTCTTAAACACCTCCAAGGATGGGGACTGCACCACCTCTCCGGGTAACCCATCCCAGTGCTTCACCACCCTCCTCATAAGAAAGTTGTTCCTAAAATCCTAAATTGAACTTCCCTCGCTGCAACTTGAGCCCATTGCTCCTTGTCCTGCCAGAGCAGTCTATCTCCATCCTCTTTGGAGGTGGTCCTGGTAGGCTGGCACGGTCTGGCAGCATTTGGGAAGAGCCCGCAGGAGGGGACCGGGCATAGGTGCAGCGGCAGCCCCTGCAGACATGCCCCGACAAGGTTGAATCTGGCTTGGGGACCGGGGGCTGGGACGTCACCAGGAAAGCTAGTCTGGAGAGACTCCGCCGGCTGCAGTCGAGCCACCCGATGGCACTGCCACTCTGCACCGCGCGCAGCCACGCTGACGGCAAAGGCAAGGGCTCCTGGCGAGCTGAACGCATGCTGCTCGCTCCTACAGAAACCCCGGGGGCTGCAGTTGCTGATTCAGCCCCCGGATCCCCCAGATCCACCCCCTCGGCGCGCTGCCCCGAGACCCTTGCTGCCCCATAGTCCCTTGCTACGGATCAGATGCACCGATGACGGATGTGTACAGGGCTTCGAAAACTCGTATTTGCTTTCTTTTGCTCTTCACAATGTCCCCAGTGTCTGAGCGCGGCGCGAGGGGACGGTCGGCCGGCGGAGAGGTTGCAGCTGTATAAAAGCGGCTTTGAATCCTAGCTGATCCTCAGGCAGCAAAATGAAAACCAGCCCCGCTGAGTCAAAGCATTTGCCTTTAATCCTCGAGTGCAGTTTAAGGCTGGCCTTGTGAACTGCTGCCAATACTTTACCACGGCCGTTCCCGTTTTAGCGAGTGAGTCACCTTTTTCCGGTGAGCGGGGGCAAGATCGTATTCTTCTCCCTCCCCGTTTTGACAGGACGCTATGTCCCTCGTTCATCAAACCCAAGTCTGCTTGGACCGGCCGGGAGACTGGCAAAAATCAAAGCAAAACAACACCCGGCTGGTAGCGTTAAGGAGATGTCCTGGAGTCGGACCCTCACAATACTTGAGCCGTTTCAGCTCAAGTCATCAGTGGCGGTCTTCGCAGCACAACCGCGTCTTCATTATAGGCGGCTGGTTTTTCCCAGATGTCAATCGAGTATTTTCAAGGGCATTCATTAAAAGCCAGTTTGTGATACCTGGGCTCAAACCGGACTTCACTTGTGACCGTTCGTGTTACACCTGCTCTGCAGCCGGCAGGAGGGAAACGATGCTCAGAGAGACCGAGGAACTTGCTCCGCACGAACTCCGGTCTCCAGCCCATGCCTTCACCTCTTGCATCCCCTACGTGACGGCTTCAGAGCCCATACCCGGCTCCATATCTAACCCTTGCCGCTCCTGGACCGGACCGGAGGAAGATGGCAGGGGCCGTTTTGCTTCATTCCAGAACGGGCGGCAGATTTGGCTTCCCCACTTTGCCCAACTTCCCTAGTTGGTTTTTTTTTTCCCTTCTACTTTCAAGCAGGGACTAAACTACCCAATCACCTTAAAAAATACAGTGAGTGCACAGATCGGCTCCCTTAACACGGCAGTAGGAGGAAAACAGGTTGAGAGGCCGAAGTGCTGGATTACGGAAGCAGCAGGCCGCCGTGAGATCTTTCCTAGACGTGAAACAATATATATTATTCCACACCCTTTGCTTCTCAGACACTTTGGAAGTGATGGATGGCCTTCGGGCCCCTTTCTCGAATTTAAACCTCGCCATAAAGCAGTCTTGTGTGCTCGGGGCCATAAAACAAACGCGGAGCAGCCCAAATCCATGTGACCTAACGGGCCTAAGAATGCATCTGCGTGGCATCAGGTAGTCCGGGTCCTGCCAAAACAAAGACAAGTTGGGAATGGAAATTTGGCCCTGGGAGCAGGAGCAGAGCTCTAATATTATAATCAGCTGTGCACAGGCCTAGACAGTTTGAGGTCATTGCCACAGCGTTTTCAAACTTGACATCTGTCACATTTTATTGCTGTTGGACCATCTCTTTAGCACTCACGGCCCCGCTCCGAGGAGCCAGGGGCTCAGATGTGACTTAACGGCACATCACAGTAAGCCCCAGGTGATGCTTTTTATACCAAAAAAAAAAAAAAAGGGGGTTCTTTGTTCTCTTTTCAAAACTAACAGTGTGAACCCCCTAATCGTGGTTCTTTGTTCTCGATTCAAAACTAACAGTGTGAACCCCCTAATCGTGATAATAAGATGCACAAACAAGTGAAATCCCGGTAGCTATGTCACGTGGAAAGGCAGGAGTCTGCTCAACATCTGCCAACATCTTCCTTATCATGTCAGGAACGATCCTGTTCCTCTCTTGCACTTTGGGACTAGCTGGAAAGCTGTGCTGTACTAGAGGACTGTACCGTGGAGGGGTTAACGGGAGAGGACGGGGGTATCTGGGGTGCTGCACAGCTGCTGCAGGAGTCTCTTTTGTCAGTGTTTTCTTCAATCTGTTTCTCATCTCCGCAGGTGGCTTTTCGCCTGGATTTTGAGTTCAGCAAGTCTATTTTCCTTCAAAGCATGGAGATTTATCTGACTGCCAACAGGTTAATGACCACTTTATTTTTCTGTTCCCCTTTTTTGTGTGTGTGTGTTTATCCCCTCCGTTGCCTAACTCAACCCGACACTGTCTGCATGCATCTCGTCTCCTAGAGCCTCTCCTCTCCCCGTCCTGTTGCAGCCTAATTGGCGATGGGTTTCACCTCCTGCCCCTCTCAGCAATTGCAGCCTGTGGTTTCTAGCGGGAGCGAGTTTGCAGGGTACGGAGGCCCCCATGCTTTGTCGCTCGCTGACAACAGCCCGCATTTCCATCTTTGGTCCCTATTAGCTTGGTGAAGCACAACTGGCGGCTTCTGCCCTTCAGACACACGGAAACGAAATTACCCGTGGCTGTTCGGAAATATTCACTGCTGTATTTGCAAGTCAGGGCTGTGCCGATACCAAAGGCTGGCTGCATCTGCCAGCCTCTGCAGCTGCATGGAAAGTGTCCGGCCACTTCTCCACACATCGTCACTCCCCGCAAACCGGCCCTCCCGTTTCCCGGCCCCGCGTGTCGTGCTGTGCACAAGCGCAGGCTCTCGACAGGCCCACAACCTCTCGCTAGATTTCTCCTTTCTCGGCAGTCATCACGACAGAGGGTAGCCAAGGCGGGTACGTGCTGCGGGATCCTCAGGAGGAGGTTGCATGCCCCAAGGAGCGTTTCACAACCTGTCCCTACCTTCCCTGCGCGGGGGCCATGGTGGGGTCAAACGCACCAGGGCAAAGGCTTGTCTGTGTTTCCGCTTTGGCCCGTCACGTATCTCCAATGCGTCTGCCGGAAAGCACAGGGGGGCCCGGTCCGGTCCAGAACTGGTCTCCAAAGGGTGCAAAATAAGAGCAAGAGCATGAACACCAGTGTGGCTTTCGCTGCTGCTTTCAGTGGGTGAAGGCTGAGGCCCAGGTGCCATACAGCTAAACGAGTGCATTTGCACTTGAGGCAGGTGTTTCCCTTTGCTGAGCCAAGCAAAGGGGCAGGCAGTGTGTACCCATCTTGCCCCTGGCCCTCTTGTCCCCACTGCTAGTCCTGCTGCAGGAAACCCTACCTCCACCTGCAGCTTTTCTGGGTCAGTAGGCACTGACAACCCACGTGCACGTGCACAGGCGAATCCCAGGAACACGTGGGTCCGGCGTGACCTGGTACATCCTACAAACGGAGCAACAAGTTATTGTTCTCCGCATCAGCTGGGACCACGTGCCGCACACACCAGGACATGCAAACACCACCGCACACGGACACAGGGCCATGTTTGTTCCTACGTTCGCTGGTGTTGGAGGGAGGACGGCTCTTTGAAGGACTCATGAATCACGCCGGGTCAGCTATAAATGCTCTTTTCTACATGCCTATTCCAGCAGGGCCACCTAGCCGCGGCTCCCTACTCCCCCTCCCGCCCCACCCAGCAAGCCAAGAGTAATTGCAGACGCTTGTTGCACTCTGGAGGGTTTTCCTGTCTGCCTATAAATTCATTTCACCAAATAAGAGCTGCTCTCTTTTTTTTTTGGCAGGTCATAAATTTAACCTGGCAGCCCCTTATAGTCCTGTCAGCACCTTAGGGCAGGGTCCCAGCTCACATTTGGGCTCCACGTGGTAGAGTTAGGACATTCATCTTCCCACCAGGGCAGACAGTCTCACCTGCCGGACCAAGCGCCCTCATGGCTGTTTGGCTTCTTGCGTTTCAGTGACAGCGAAGAAAGAAACACCACCAAAGAGGATAATTCTGCCCTCCTGAATTTCCACCTGAAGTATGAAGCCGACCTCCTTTTCACCAGGTGCGTGTTCACGGCAGGGGGAGTGGGGAAATGCAGAACGGGCTGCTGGACGGACTTGTCCCAAGCCCTGCGGCCTGTGCTGAGGCTCCGCCCAGCCAGACCAGCTACACCGGTAGTAAATTATACTGGTATAAAATAGTCTGCTATAAGCCCTGTGTCTGTCTGCTCCCAAACCCTTGGGAGTGGTGCTGAAGCCCTGTCATGTGCGGGGTTGCTTCCAAGGTTGGAGCTGGCTATTGCGCTCGCTCATACCAGCGTGGCAGGTAAATCCAGACGGGCCAGGTTTGCACTCAAAAGGCAAGTTCCCACTGCTTTTTACAACAGCGTGAAGCAGCAGCGCTCACACTTTTGGCCCAGTGGGCCAGATGAATGGCACAGGGCCGGTCAACCGGCCAAATCAGGCCCCATGCCATCACTTCCCCATGCCAACATGCACATGCACATGCAGCCACTGGGATCAGGCCCTGGGGCCCTGTGCCACCTGTGCCTGGCCAGAATTGGGCTCCCCAGGCTCCATGTCATCCCACGCATCGGATCTAGCACACAGTGCCACGGCCTGCAGGCTCCCTACAGGCTCCATGAGATGACCCATGATCTGGATGACATGGCTCTGGGGGCTGGATCCAGCCTGCTGGGTGGGGGTTGAACACCCCCCCCCCCCCCTTTAAACGTGT
>NW_005842833.1:456354-463551 GCF_000455745.1 Alligator sinensis
CCCCATTTAAATCGCTGTCTGTCCATAGCCTCACACAAGCTGCTAGGTCCAAGTTGGGGTCTGAGCCCTCTATCCTTATGCCTGCATGTGCCCCTTGGCCAAGCATGGTGAGCCCCACAGCCTGCAGGGAGATGCTGTGCAAGATGCCTTGAGCGGCAGAGGGGAGGAGTTGTCCCCAACTCCCCACCCATCCTGTCCCCAACCAGCGGACCTCAGAGGCCCGGAGCAACCAGATAACATGCTCAAGGTTGCATGGGTTCGGGGCATGAGCTCCAGAGCTTTCCTGGGGCTCTGGGGAAAGGAGGAGCTTGTCTTGCAGGACTCGTGCCCCTTGCTAGGGTCCGTGGGTATCGGCTCCCCCTGTGCTGGCCCTGGCAGGCTGCCCTGGCATCCAGGCGAGGAGAAACACGGGCGGGGAGAAACACGGGCTGGCAGAGGCCCCAGTTCAGCACGCTGGCAGGGCTGTAAAGGAGGGTGCAGCAATGTGGGCATAAGAGAGCAGGCCCCCGCGACAGCCAAGAGGGAGGGATGTCTGCCGGCCAGGACTGCCGAGGGGATGAGCTCACGGTCATTGGAGATGCCCTGTCCTGTGGGCACTGCCAGCTCCAGAGCTGCCCCCATCCCAGCTGCAGGAGTTGCAAGTGCCAAGCCAAGCCCCATAAAGCAGCACTGGGCTGGCCAGGACCAGCTGCATGTTGCACCCATGGGAAAAACACCCAACAGTACAGAGCTGCTGGGATATCCTCCATCGCTGCCTGGGGGAGACTGTACCCCCATCACACTGTCCTTTCAGCCTTTTTGCCCTCTGCCATGCTCTGTCATTTGGAGCTGAGCCGTACTTGGCTAAACAAGACGCTTCTCAGGACTTTCACAAGCCCTCGGCGGCTTGGCTTACCTAGTGCCGTGCTTATTGCAGAGGCACGGATGCAGCCTGGGGAGGGGGTGAGACACAGGACGGGGGCAAGCTACAGGGCTAGTAGCAGTTGACCTGCCTGCCACCCAGCAAGGAGAATGGGGTCAAGGCTAGCAAAGCGTGCCTCGACTTCGGGACACGGAGGGATGAGGATGAGAGCTGCCTTAGCATTCACTGTGTAATGTCAAAGGGCTTGGACGGGAGTCGCAGGGGCTGAGGCGGGGTGGGAACGTACTGCATCTCAGCTATTCCTGCTCTCTCCATCTGCATGTTTTTACCTAAGGGTGAAGTTGAAATCGTTTACGGCCCCTGGCGCTGAGGGGTGAGCGACCTCACGTTCATGGCAGGGTAGACACGAACCCCAGAAGAGCTGACGGGCAGCAAAGCCCACCTTAGTGTCCGGCACAGCATCTTTCTCATGCCACCTGTGACCAGACCCTCAGTCAGTCACTCTCCTGGTTTCAAAGGGGAATCCATTCATTTCCATATGGATTGGCTTTCCAAGCAGGTCAAAGGGTTTCAGAGGCTGGGTGCAGATTTTAATGCGGTTGTTATAATCCAAGGTGCCGACGAGTTATTTGCAACAAGGCCTTCTCGTCCAGAAAAGTTCTTGGCCCTTTAGGGTCCAAAGGTGAAGGTCATTCTCACGATGTCCTTCTGCTACAGCATCATGTCAAGCTCAACCCCACGTCCTCTTCTGTGGTATAAATGAGAACGGGGCAATAGCGCAGCGCACGTTGTTTTCTCACGGCCAGATCCCCAGAGCCCTGCGTTTACGGAGAGCCCCGCTGAAGAGGTTTCATGCAACATTTCACCCTCCCTCCCCCCCCAATTAGACGCGTACCGTGTGGTCTGTGAATCACACACACACAGCAAGTAGGAATGAGCAAAACGTGAGCAATTGGGGTAAGATGTATGGATGCCTGCATGAAAGCTGGATTGTGGCGGTGATATGCTTCCAATTTAGATGCCGTTGCAAAAAAAGCAACCCATTAATGCCGGTTAGTTCAGTGCACAAGAGAGCAGAAGCCTGGGTGGCATTTTCCGGGAAATGTTGTGTTCACGTTCGTTTCTGAACGCTCCCTAATTCAGCTGTGAGATGTGCGAGGCCACAGGTGACAGCTGCGGGTGGCACGTGGGCACTCCTATGTCCGTGCTCGAGCTCGCAGCTCCGGGCAAGGAGCACGCAGCTGAGAGACTGGCACAGACCTGGCACCGTAGTGTTTCGTCCTGGGGCTGGTCTCCCAGCACAGATCAGAGCAGTCTCCAAATTGCTCTGGATTATTCTGGGAGCTAGAAAGGGGCCATCCACTCCTAAGCTGTGGCAATGGGCACCGTATAGACATCGTAACCCTGATTTGGAAGCAGCGTCACAAACCCCAGAGCAAACTGCACGTGTCGGCTGTACAGCATCTCCCAAGGAAAGCCCAAGCCCATTGCGCTGGAGTCCTCGTTACTACAGCTGCCATAGGAAAACAGCTCTTTTATGCAGACTCAGCAGCAGCTATGGTATTTTCCAAAGAGGGCTTGGCTTTCCACAAGTGCCAGTGGGGCTTTCATGCTGAGAATTTGTTTTCAGCTTAGCTTAAAAAAAACACAAAGGAAATATAAAATCAGGCACACTTGGCCCTAAACCCGCTGTGCTATGCATCAGACTCAATAAAGGCTGAAAAAACGCAGCAGTGTAACGCCGTGAGATGATGTGCGCTTCGTCGGCGTGGAAGCACGCGGGAGGGGTATTCAACAGCGAGAGCGTTAGCGTTTACTGGCACTTGACTATTGTATTAAATAGTGAGAGTGTTAGCTTTTAGCTTTATCTAACTGGTTTATTAAATAGTTACAATAAGAGAACACAATAATGCTGCTAGCCCAGGTTCCCAACCGCTGACGTGAGTCTGAAGTCCCAGGCCTGGGCTCCCAGCTTAATCTCCCCCAAAGATACAGCTGAAGGGAGCGGGGGGATGATTTTGGGAAATGCATCTCCTGCATTAGACACGCTCCCAGCTCGAGGAGCAAAGAGAACCGAAGCTCATGCGATTGATTTACCCCGTTAGAAAAGGGCAGGATCCATGAGCACATTCCACGCTTCCCTTGCTATAATTTCTACCAGATCCTGGAGCCTTTCTGTAACTACTTACACGCCAGACAGTAGGGCATGGAAAACACCCTCTTTACTATTTAGTATGATTTATGGCAGTGCTTGTTTTCATTTTAACAGAGGAATAAATGCCAGGAAACCCTTTCCCTCCCCCTCCCCACCCCAGAAGAATGGAGAGCTGAAAAAAATGGTACTTGAGTATATTAGACTCTTTTCAGGTAGCTTTTAAGGGTGGTTTTAGCCTAGTGCATTATGCATGTGCATCAATAAATACACCTCTCCGGGAACGTATTATGGATACAGCGCTACACACTGCACAGGAGAGGTGTCTATACTGTAGTCTGCGAGCCGCTGCTGATCACAGCACGTTGGCTCCTTCCCCCCAGTTTCCAGCTGATAAATACCTATTTGATGCATTTATATAGATTTACAATACATAAAATACAGCCCTTCCGGGCCATAGGGGCCTGTGCTATGTGTTAAAAATACAAGAATGATGATATGAAGGAGGAAAAATCCCACAGCAGCCCTAAACTCCAAAAGAAAAATCATCTGAAAAGCCAATAAAACACAAGTCCTGCTTTCATTTTGCTGGGGGAAAGTGCCCATGAGTCAGACTCTCTCATGGGGAGACCCAGTGCTGTGTGGGCAGGGTATAGGCAGCTCTCCACCCACCCGCATGCCCACTAACAGCTCTAGCCCCAGAGCTGCTGTAGCTTTGGGCTCTCTTTACCATGTATATATATTGCCAGGAGCAAGTCCCCAGATGCCAGCGCTGCAGGCTCGGTGCATGGAGAAGGTGAACTTATTGCTCTCGAATAAGCAGCTACACAGCGTGTACAAGCGCCCCAAGTCTTAGGCCCAGCAGACTTCACCCGTGAAGTTTGCTCCTCCCTGGCAGCTCATCTGCCCTCCCAGTCCGGAGCTCGTGTCGCCATGAGAGGGGAGGCTGGTGCAGCTCTGGGGAGGGGGGGGCGGATACAAGAGCCCTCTCGTTTCTGACGGCGCGTTTCCATCCTACCTGGCTGGCTGAGGCATGACCCATTCTCGTTCGCTGTCACGGCAGGGCTTCGAGTCTGGACTACTATGAAATCAAGTCGAACAGCTCGCTGGAGAGATACGACAGCATCGGCCCTCCTTTTAATTGCACGTTCAAGGTGAGTCGTACGGACAGGAACCGCTGCACATCTCGTCAGCTGGCACGTGCGCGGCCTGGGCCCAGACTCCTGCCCCGCTCCGGGCTGATCTTTATCCCTCCCTTCCCTTCCACATCTCCCTCCCAAGCAGTTCTGCCCCGTGAGTTTCCCCTGGCGGGACTTTGGATGCATGTCCTCGCTGAAGGGCAGCAACGGTTGAGTTGAGGAGTCAGGAAATGGTGGGAATTATTTCACCCCCGCCCTCCTGGGACTGTGCTGCTCCACCAAGGACCCAAAACCTCTACCCAGAGAGGCAAGGAGCCCGAAGTGCGACAGGTTGCATGGTCACCCCTGGGCAGCAGGTGGTCTCTGCACCATCTAACCACCTTCGAATTGCTCCCAACACATCTCCAGTCAGTTGGTTACCGAATAAAAGGCATGGGGGGGGATCCATCGCACAACAAACTCCCCCAACTTATTCCAAAGAGGGACCTGGCAGCAAAAACCCTGCTCCCTCTCCAGTGCAAACACCGAAATGTTGCCTTACAACAATATGCCTTCCATTTTCCAGTTGCAGAACCTGGGCTTCTTCCCGGTCGACGAGGTGACCATTAAAATTACAGTCCCGGTAGCCACGAGAGGAGGGAATCGCCTGTTGCTGCTGACCGATTTCATCGTGGATCAGGTAGCAGTTTGCTTCCTTTCCCCGTCATGTCGAACCATGCAGTCGCTTGAAATAATATTTCCCTTATCGAGGCTGTCCTCTGAGCTTGACCCACTTCTGCTCAGGGCCTAAGCTAGGATTTGCAGCAGACGCTAAGCCCACGGGCCGGTCCTCCTTCCCGGGGCACGGGAACGTCACATGCCCTGAAAAGTGGGTCGACGGCACTCCGGGTGACACTTTCTTTCCATCCATAAAGCGCCCGCCAGCTTTAATAGTCATCTTCTCACCTATCTGGACTCCGTTCAGCTCTTGCAGATGCCCGGAGAGTCCTTCCTTCTTCCAGCCGCGTTCCTTTGGCTGGAAACGTGGAAAATGGTAGCAGCCAGCAACTTCGGCCAAGTATTTCTAAGAACGAACCTCCTGGCTGCGTTTAATGAGTTCTTGAAATAATTATGCTTCGACTGGGGTGTCGGCTGGAGTCTGAGACTCCCGAGTGGTGAGCGAGTTCAGGGAGAGACCGATAGCTATCTCGGTATCCTATCCCCTCCACAGTGGCACATTCTTCACATAGCATCCAATATAAGGCAGCCTTGCGTAAGAGGGACCGTGTCCATGGCTATTTTGGCCTGGACACGTGTTGTTTTTGTAGGCCACGGCTCTGGCAGGCTCCCCGCGTCACCGGTGACAAGGATGCTCTCCACGCGGGCCAGGAGGACCTCGCCGGGGGAATGCACTCCTGACAAAAACACATGAATTCATCTTCCCCGTCCAGTCTCTGGACCCCCGCTCCCGCCCCCTCGGGAGGAATTTGCTCGGTAGTGAAGAAAAACACCCCGCGATCCATGACAGACGGGTCAAATTGAATTCAACAGCACTTCCAGCTCGAGCTCCCCCAGGAGAATAGCCATCTGCGGTGGTAAACCTGTCTCCTGCCGTGGAAGAGTGACTGGCAATAAGTCTGGAAAGCTTGTTAAGCGAGGAGACCTCGCATAACGATACTAAGCGCATTCCTTGAAAAAAAAACGAATCGCCGGTCGCGAAGGCCACACACAGCGCCCGTTATAACCTCTGTTTCAGACCCTCAAGGCCAACCACAAAAACCAGCAACGGCAGTTGTGGGGGTACGCTGCGAGAGCAAAATACGCCCAGAGAATGCCTGTAGGCAGAGAAACCCGATAACGTGCACAAGCGCCCTTTTTGATTTCAGGGCAATTGTGTTCTCCCCCGCTGAATATCTGCCACCTCTTGGGCCGTGATGCTCAACCCACAGCCCTGAATACATCGTGGGGGGTTACGCAGGAGCTGCAGTTAGAGACTAGTCCCTTAATCTGCTGATGCATTCAGAGGTGAGCAGCTAAAGCTCTGGACTTCATGAGCGGATGCTTCTCCAGGCTTTAGCATTGCACCCGTGCCAGTTCAGGAGAAAGGGGCTGGAAGAGAGTTTCTGGGTTGAGAATGAAACGTTCAGTGATGCTTACGGCTACGGACCTGGGCTTTAGCCCTGCATAGAGGAAAAGTACCATGAAGGACAGACCTGACGGGACAGGTAGAAGAGGTTTCTGGCCACGAGCTCAGTGAGGGTCTGGGATATCAAGGCAAACAACAAGCTGGGTCTAAACTGGAACGTGATGCAGGTGTGGAAGGGATGGTATAACGGGATTGCTTACCAGGGTCTGGAGTAAGGATCCCACGAGGTCCTGCGTAGGCTCGGCGTGAGTTTTTCCCATGACGGTGCTCTGAACTCTGTTGTTTTTGCTCCCTGAAGGCAAATACGACGTGCAACGTCTGGGGGAACAACACCGACTACAGGAGCACGCCCACCGAGGAGGACCTGTTCCGCACCCCACAGCTGGTACACAGCGCGCACCTCCTTGTGCCTCCGCCTCCGCCGCACTCCCGCCTCCGAGAGTTGCACCTGGGACCAGAGAGTTGGGGGGGGGGTGGATGATGAAACCCCACTGCAGGCATCCTTGCTGCGAGCGTGTGTGTGTGCATGCGTGTGTGCGTGCAGGCAAGTCACTTTACAGAAAGAGAGAGAGTGAGAGTGTGTGTGTGTGTGTGTGTGTGTGTGTGTGTGTGTGTGTGTTAGGCCTGTGCAAAGGCGGCTAGTATTCACTTTGGAGTCGGCTGATTCGGGGGACAATGATTCAATTCGATGATTCGAATCACTGTCTGGAATCGATTCGGCCGAGTCTGATTCGGTGATTCGGCTGCTGCCAAATCAGCTGAATCTCCGAATCAGGCAGGCCAGGCTCATGCCCCACCTGCTCTCCCAGCCCGATGCCCGCTACCTGCCACTGCCCTGCACTGCGTGGGGGGCTTCCATGAGCCTCTCAAAGCCCCGGGTCTGCTGCAAGAGCTTTGCGTTGGGGAGGGAGGGATGTGT
>NW_005842833.1:463561-488834 GCF_000455745.1 Alligator sinensis
CAGCCCCCACTCCCCTGCCCCCTACTTACCAGCTCTGAGTCTGGCTCCAGCTCCCTGTTGCAGCCACCGGGGACTGCCTGAATCATCGAAGCTCTCCAAACCTTTTCCGAATCAATTCAGAGAGCTTCAAATTGATTCAGACCTTTTTATTGGTCCCCTGATTTGATTCGGATTTGGAGATTCGGCCACCGAATCGAGCTAAATCTCCTCCGAATCGAATCACCACCCAAAGCTTCGCACAGCCCTAGCGTGCATGCATGTGCATGTGCACACAAGCCTCCTTGCTGTGAGAATGTGTGTGCACGTGCGAGTGCATGTGTGCATGCATATGCATGTGTGTGTGTGTCTGTGTATATGTGCACGCATGTCCAGGTCTCCTTGCTGTGAGAACATGTGTGTGTGTGTTTGTGTGTGTGCAAGCTTCTTTGCGTAGTGTGTGCACGTGCCCAGGCCTCCATGCTGCGAGAGAGAGAGAGCGCATAGAACCATTTGCTTTAGGTTAGAGACGGGGTCGAGCTGTAAAGCCCCCGACCCCGACCCCGACCCCTCCAGAGATGGAGGCTGTGGCGCAGCGGCACTCCCTCCACAGTATTCTTCGCCGCCAGGACACGCACAGCCCTGCTCTAGCCCACATCCCCGCCGCCCCGGCTCCCACCTGCCTCCCTCTGTCATGGTGCCAGCATGCAAGACTGAACCGAGCTTTTGGTTATGACCCATCTCTTAGTGCTGAATGGGGCTAAATTTTAACCCCCCAAAAAATACTTCCCGGGGAGTGTAAAATAAGGCGGTGGAGTGAGACCATTTAGGCTTTCATTATTACCAGTGTAAAGGTGGGAGGAATGTGGGATTTTTTTTGCATCGTGCACTACCCAGCAAAAAAGCGGCCCCACGTTCACAGCCTGCCAACATGCCTTGTTTTTCAGAACCACAGTAACTCGGACGTCGTGTCCATCGACTGCAATGTGAAACTCGCCCCCAACGAGGACATCAGCTTTCACTTACGCGGCTACCTGTGGATGAAGTCACTGAAAGCAGTAAGTGCTAGTCCATGGGCCGTGTGGCCCGTGAACCACGAGAGCCCCTCAAGGAGAAATTGTATAGTAAACGTGGGTTTTTTTGCTTACTCCCAAACACCTCCCTGCCCCATGGAGCACGACCCCGTCTGCAATGATGCTCTGCTTTGTTTAGCACACCATAAGACTCCTCCAAAAAATTCCCAGGACACCTCCACGCGGCTAACGTACTGCTTAGCTGATACGCCACATTTGCACCTTCAAGGTGTTATGTCCACCGGCCTCATGGCTGGTGTGAGCATGGCCCACGCTTCTGAAGCCTGTAGAGAGGCCTTTGCTCACACCAGGTCTGCATTTGGCCCCTAGAGACAAGAGCAGGGGCATTAAAGTCAACAGATCTCATTGAGGCCTGCGAGACTGCGTGGGGGACCACGCATGAGAGCCACCTCTAGCTTAGCATCCCGGTGGCCACCCGGCACTAGGGCTGGACCCTGCACACAAACCAACCCCTTGCCTTTGGAGCAGCCATGAGCTATGGGCCCCGTTCCCAGGTGGGACCCAGCCCGGCCTCCCACAGCTCAAAGCTGATGGCCCCTCAGTGGCTACTGGGGATCATGGCAAAGTAGGGCTGGAAGGGACCTCCCTAGATCATCGAGTCCAACCCCTATTTGAGGCAAGACCATCCCTATCCCAACCATCCCAGATGCATCCATCATTAGTCAAACTACCATCAACCCTAACACAACACGAGACATCACACCGAACCTGCCACAGCTATAGCAGGGGGAGCGGGGCAGCCAACATCCTGCTGCTGTAAAGGTTGTTAATATACACTCAAGAGATCCCAGGCAGAGGCTGTTTCCCAGAAAAAACTCATAGTCCGTATCAATCTGACAATGGGGTAAAATTTCTCCTTGACCCCAAATATAGCAGCGGTCTGCCCCTGAGTGGAGTGGCAGGACCCTCTAGCCAGGCTTGAAGTCTCAACAGGAGCACTGACCCACCACAAAGCACCCCCAGTTAGCCAGAAAGGGGCCCCTTTGCTGACCCACAACTAGCCCCACCCTCCAGGGCCTTCCCTGCAGCTGGCGAGCCATGTCCTCCCCACACCACGGGCACCCACGGGCTTCCACACTAGCGGGCTGGGGCCCTGCCCCACCGGCGCCAACGCGTGCCGCCGTTCTCTCCATGCAGCTGAAGTTCAAGGCACTGAAGCTCACCACGCACGCCGCCCTGCAGCGCCGCTTCCGCAGCCCCTTCGTCTTCAGGGAAGAGGACCCCAGCCGCCAGGTGAGTGAGGCGCGCCTCCCCCTGCCACTAGACACGGTCCCCGCTGAGGGCATTCACCTCTGACGCCCCGTGTTTGCATGAGGAAGGTGCAGGGGAGCAGGCCCAGGTGGGTTTGCTGCGTCTCAGCGGTGGAGGGGGCAGCCTGAGCTCAGGTCCATCTTGCTGTGGCAGTGCCAGCAGACCAAAGGGCCTGTGTGGGTCCGCGCGGCTCAGCCCTTCAACCTGCATATCACGGCTTGGGGGAGAGAGAGAGACCCTCTGACCTAACAGGGGCCCTGGAGATGGAGGCTCCACAGTGGCAATGAGGGTCCACCCAGGGAAGACCCTATCCTACCCTCAGGGCTGGCAGCCGAGCCGGTGTCACCTCCCTGGCACAGCCATCCACCCCCACCCCCATTCGAGCAAAGCAATGACAGTTTCCCGTAGGCTGCTTCCAGCTTCAGCTGGATATTTGTATGGATTTGGGGGTGCCCAGCAGTTCACACCTGGGCTTCAATTTTCCCACGTTCCAGTTTGTATTGGGCCCACACCTGTGCAAACTTATTGGCCATTGTACCGTGTACAAGCGCCCCTTTTTCCCATTCAGGTTTCATCGTGCCTTTTTTAGCTTTGCGAGCAGCGCATCTCTCTATGCCTTGCCCCAACCACGTGGGGGAACTTACCCACCACGTTGTTATCCACAAAGCACGACGTTATTCCTTAAATCCATGGTTATCCTTAGTTTTTAAGCTATCCACACCAGATATTCCTTGCTGCCCCAATTTCCTCATTCCAAATATGCCTCAGGCCCATTGGGTCCCTATTCCAAATTGCTTCACCTGTGAGCAGGGAACTAACGGTTCTTTTCCATTAAACCCTTCAAGCTATTTTTTCCCCTCCTTGCTTGTGAGAATGGAGCTTCCTCTTCATTCACGATTGAAGAGGAAGCCCCCGTGTCTATTCGCATTGTTTGTCTCGGTGCCCAACCATTTGTAGCACTTTCAAACTGTGCATTCACTAGAGGACACCCCCAACACTCCTATTTTATGGGTGCTAGAAAGAGGAGGCTCTCGGGCACCGGGCTCTCCTGGTGCTCTGGAGGCAGAGTCCTGCACCAGGGAGCTGGAGGGGAAGGAGCCACGGAGCCTGCGAGGGGTTCGAGCTGGGGCTGGTTTTAATACGCGGGATTGGTACAGCCCAGTGCGTGGCAGGAGAGGGGAGCATCCCATGCGCATGTGCGTGCACACACACTGTACACTCTCACAGCAAGGAGACCTGGACACACACACACACAGAGTCTCACAGCAAGGCAGCCCTACACACACATGCATACACACAGTCACAGCAAGGACATATGCGCACACACACACACACACACACACATAGAGAGCAAAGACTTTCACACATGCATGCACGTGTTGACATACACTCACACACACACTTTCACAGCAAGGACACCTGCACACACACACACACACACACACACACACACACACAGAGTCTCACAGCAGGGATGCCTACAGACACACATGCATACACAGAGGGCAAGGAGACTTGCGCACGCACGCATACACACCCACACAGACACTATGAACGCGTGCGTGCATGCGGACACACAAATACACACACTTTCATAACAAGGATGCCTACGCGCACGCACGCAGGCACACACACAGACACCGTGAATGCTTGCGTGCATGTGGACACACAAGTACACACACTTTCATAACAAGGATGCCTACGTGCACGCACGCGTGCGCACACACACACGTCATTCAGGGCCAGGCAGCCTGTCCAGCTGTGCAAGGCTGAGCTGTGCTCCCCCAGACAAGGGTCGAGTAGAGTGGACCCCCACCCGAGCCCCGTGGCACTGCGGGCCCTGCCCAGCTCATGGCACCCAGCACGAGCCGTGCGGGTTCCTGCCCCGCTCTGCGGCAGGCCCAGCCCCTCGCTAGCACCACCTGGCACCAGGCCCACCCGCTATCCGGGGTGTCAAGGGCTCAGCGGCTCCCTCCCCGCCACATCCTCGCAGCCCTTTGGGCCTGTCTGGGTTCCCCAGGGCTGGCACCAGGCGGCACTGCTGCAGCAGGCTGGGGAGCAGCTCCTCAAAGCCCAAGGCACAGCCCATGCCTGAGCCCGAAATACAGCCGTGCTTGTGGGTTCACACCAGGCCACGGGGAGAGCCTCCCCCAGGTCTGCAGCCTGGCAAAGGGACCACGATCTGTGGTGCCAGCCCCGTGCAGACGTGTCCACACCCCAGACGCTGACCAGACGCCAGCTTCCAGGAGGCCTGGGCTGCGGTCCCAGGCGTGGGGTGCTGCTGCCCTCCCGTGGCTGCTGCGTGAAGCTGGTCTGTTCCACGCCAAGGGAGTGGGGCTGTTGCCACGATAGCATCTCTCTGCCTGCGCCTTCCTCCCCCTGGCAGGGCTGTGCTGCTCAGAGCCAGCCGGATACCACGCTCAGCCCCGGGAGCCTGGCAGCTGAGAGCATCCTGCCCTACGTGGGCAACTCCATTGGCGGGGGCCACTGAACGGAGCCTGCGGACCGTGCCCGCAAGGGGCTCTGCCACCCACGGCCATGCCTCCACCCCGTGGCAGCAGGTTGAGCTGGCATGGGCAGGCGGTCACAAGCCTGGCATATATCCGCAGCATGTCCCTGCCTTCGGGGACCCCCTTAGCAGCTGGGTGGGGAGGAGCAGGGGCTGAAGGCTCATGCCCCACTCGTTCCTGGCAGATCACCTTCACGGTCTCCAAGCCGGAGGACTCGCAGATCCCCATCTGGATCATCGTGGGCAGCACACTGGGCGGGCTCCTGCTCTTGGCGCTCCTCGTCCTGGCGCTGTGGAAGGTAAGGGCAGTGCCAGCCACGGTGCAGCCCGCCTGGCCGCCCCAGGCTCCGGCAAGCACAGGCCAGCGGGCTGCACCTGGTGCTTCCTGCTGCTGCTTTCACGCTGCTCCGTTGCGCTCGTGCATGCATTTCTCCCCTGCCCTTCCCTGCTGTCCTGCTGAGCAGAGGGCGTTTGGCTAACCTCAGTGCTGCCAGCTGCAGCATCCCCTGCCAGGCACCCCTGCAGCAGAGGCTCAGCTCCAAAGCCCCAGGCCTGCCCCCTCCCTCCACGCATGGATGGACTGGAAGGTGCCATGGGCTGGTAGCCCAGCCGTGAGCCCACGGCACTGCCCTCATCCCAGCCCCTGGTTGTGTGCTGGGGAGGCATCAAGGATCCAGCTGGCAGCTGGGGCGCGGGACCGGACCGGCTGGCTTAGCGTCTTCCTGTGCGAGCGGCTGGTGTGTTGAGCAGAGGCACGTGGCAGGGTGAGCAGCCGGTCCGACAGAGAAGGGCACTCAGGAGAGGCGGGCAGGCCGCCCCTGCTGCCACGGTGGCTTCAGGAGGGTCTGGCTGCCGGCGACCGGGTCTGAAAGCTTGGCAAAGGCAACGGTGACTGGCTTGCACGGTAGAAGTAGCGCAAAGGGTTGGGGCAGGGGCGAGCGGTGTCCTGGTCTCTGCTGGGAGCTGTACCGTGAAGGGATTTAGGCTCGGAGCCAGGCAGGCAGAGCGGGGGCATCACCAAAACCCGACCGCTGCTCGCGGAGGCAGCTGGACCTGCCCGCGGAAAAACCAGGTGGTCCCACACACGGTGGGTGCAGAGAGCCACTTGCACGGCTAGGCACTGAGACAGGAACACGCCTGCACCGAGCATCTTGCACACAGGCCTGCACGTGTATGGATCTGAGCACACGTGATCCCCTGGCAGGCGTGGGCAGAGCCCCGGGACCCAGCGCCCTTGAGCCGAAGTCCCACCCACGCGGTGGCGTGGCTGGTTGGGCTTTGTTTTCCCAGTGCTCGCACACGTCTTTGCTGTTGCTCTTTCACCCCCGAACCGCTAAGCCGGGGTTGAATAAGATGCTTTTCCCAAAGGGACCTGTCTCCATCAGGGCAGGTTTGGGGGCTGGCTCAGGCAGCCCTTGCACCCAGCTTTCACCATCACAAAGACAAATCCTGCGCCAGAGGCTCTGCCCAGCCCTCGGTGCACGTGGACGGGGGCAGTTGTGGTCCCCAGAGAGACGCAGCCCTGTGCGAAGGTCAGGGCCGTGCCTCTGAGCAAGCCGCCCTGGGGCTTTGTGAAGCGCACCAGGCTGGGGAGCACTCGCCCTCCGGGCCCGAGCGGCTAATTGCCACGTCTGACGGCACGAGATGCCTCATCAGTCGCCACCCTGAATTGCAAAGCAGGATTTCTAGGAGTTGAAATCAAAGGGGATTTTTGCAAGCCTCAAGGGGGGGGATTAATCCCTGCCGGGGATGGGATTGCACTGGGAATCTGCGCGCTCAGGTCAGTGAAATCCACATTTCCCGAGTGCCGCTTTAACGGATTAAAGCCACGTGCAGAAAATAATTCAGGCCATTCCCCTGAGGCTCTGGGCACGGCCCTCACCTGAGCCAGAGGCATCAGTTTTGCAGCTGGGTATTTCAGCAGCTGCGATGCGTCGGGGAAAGGGAAGCCCCATTGGAGCCAGCACCACGGATTCTTCCCAGGCAACACATTTCTGCTGCAACTCAGGGGGGGTTTCCCGCTAGCCCCCTCCCTGCCACACGTCCGGGTCTCCGCCAGCCACTGAAGTAATGGTGGGGTTTTTCTCTTGTCTCTTCTTTAATTCCTACAGCTTGGATTTTTTAAAAGTGGCAGTCCCAAGAGAGACACGGAGCAAGAGCTTGACGCCAAAGTGTTAGAATGAGGCACCCCTCGCGGGCTGGTAGCGCGCGGCTAGCACCACCGCCCCATTACTTTGCAGAGTACGGAGTATATGATCGTCTCGATGCCGAGGGATTTGCGTGCGGGACTCCGTCTGCATCGGGACGAGAACACGCCTCTGTGTGCCGTGACCCGAGCGGTGCAAACTTTTCGGGGTGGGGGGGGTAGGGGGGGGGCCAATGGCCATGGGAGCATGAGCATGACAAGGTACTTCAAACTGGTTTTCACTCGCTCTTGGCTGTGCCAGCTGGGGAGCGGGACACGACAAGGGCGGCAGCGGGGAGCCTTGGCATCGCAGGGGTTGCGAGGTTAATGACATGCCGCGGCTGTAGGAAAACAGACGGGGGCAGTGAGGCTGGCAACCGGCAGCACGATGAGCCGAGGGGGGCATCTTTAGGGCACCGCCTGCCATGCCTGAGCTGGATAAAATCCCACTGCCTGAGCGCACCTCCTGCCCTAGCATTTCTTAGCCTGCGTTTTGGGGGAGACGGGCGCCAAGATCCATGCAGCTGTCACCTGCGCTTGCTCTCGGTTCCTCGATCGGCTGCTGGACCGCGAGGACGATCCGCCCGATTTAAAAGCGCTCTAAGCTGGCCATCGGCCAAGTATCCTCAATGCAAGGGTCACTTCAGCACAGCCGCCTTGTAAATAGCTATCCGTGCAGAGCAGAGCAAAGCGCCGCCGGCACAGTTCGCCCGCGGGCAGCCGGCGCAGCACGCTCAAAAGAGAAAACCTCTCCCACATACCTCATATTGAAGGTTGACTTTTGGATTAGTCCGAACAAAAACCTGGCCCGGCTCTGTGGCTTCTCCGTGTGCAGCACTTAACCAAACAAACCCAATTTGTCAACTGAGGAAGCAAGAGAGCAAAAAAAAAAAAAAACCCCCAAAAAGCTGTCCCAATTGTGGGTTGAATAGGTAACGCATTCATTGCCTTCCCGCTGGGCAGCACCGTGTAACGGAGGGTCTGGCAGAGCTTCCAGCGCCGCGTCTGGGAGCTGGGTCAGGTCCATCCGAAGCTACAGATACCCTTAGCGGAGGGATTTAACACAGAGAGTTTAATTGGCTTTCTATTTAATGCACTGACTATGAGTGATGGCAGATGAAAGCACCTTAATGCAACTCTTCAGTGTCCAGCTGTATATACTTCTTCCAAAAAAATATTTACTCGTTTAAACGGAAAACACCAACCAAAAAAAAAAAAAAGCAAAAACCAGTTTGAAGTGTTCTCTACAATCTGTGCCAGCCCAGAGCACAGGCCTCCGGCGGGACGCGGGAAGTGTAGCATACTTGTACAGGCTGGGTGTCACGCAAAAAGATGCTCGGGGCTGTCCGACAGACTCGCGCCTTTTGCGCAGCAGAATTATTTAAGCTAATATTAATTTTATGAATGGAACGAAAGAAGCCGTGTCCGCCTGATGTGTAATAAAGTCTGTTAAATATTGGTTTAGTGTTTGTAAGGATTAAAAAATACAGTATTTTAAAAAGGAAGTTTCTGCTGGCGTTCTGTGCTAAACCCCGTTTCACCTCGGTGCTGGTCCGAATTGTTCAGACCCCGTTAGACCAGAAGGCGAGCGGGCTGTGATTATACCACCCTGCTCTTATTCATGTTGGCACAAAGGTCTTTTGCACAATCACTGCGTGGCTCCTTTGGTCTTTTATAGGGACACTGTCAGGTTAACCCCCCTAAACCCTGTAGACTCGTTATGAACCTATACACTTGGATCCCAAAGGGTCTCATCTTTGCGCTAAAGCCCTTCGATGACTTGAACCAAGAACAAAGTCCCATCTCCTTTTGGAGGCTCTCTTTAATCCTGTTCAGTGCTGGGAGTGGCAGGTGCTCGAGCGTCTTCCCCGTCCGGTTGCCTTGCGGAAGGACCTGGACATTTTATAGCGTCCAGCCACATCCCTCCCACCCCGACTCACCTCGTTCTGCCCGACTGACCTTTGCAAGACAACACTCTTCAAAGCGTCCGAAGACTACGGAGGAGCATTCAAAGCTGCAAAAGGCAAAGGAAATTAGTTTGACAAGTTCTCTCGGCCCATAAGAAACCAAGATGCCCGATACGCTGCAAGGCAGTCAAGGTTCCTTGGGTGAATTTGATATCTTTTATTAGACCAACCCAAATGGTTGGAGAATAGTTATTAAGCAAGCTTTCAGGTTCAAAAACCCTTCGTCAGGCTAAGGAAGTTTCAGCAGTCGGTGTGTGCTCTTCCTGGATACGCTCCAAGTCATTTCAGATGCTGCAGATGGAAAAACAAAGCCATTTTTTTGCCCTTTCTTTTGATCTAACAACTCTTGTTTTTCCTTACCCTTCCTCTGCACCGTACCACGAGCAAGACATATCTCAGGGGCAAAACGCGCCAGAGCCTAACCTGATGCCAGCAGGGGCTTTGCCTCTCGCTCACGTGGCCAGGCGCAGGAGCAGAAGAGTAGCACCCGTGTGAACAGAAGCGCGGCTTTTGGGTCCACACCTTCCCGCTGAGCACCAAAGCGATGAAGCGCAGCGATTTTTCTAGTATTTTTTGCTCCTTCCAACAAAAGAAAAATGAACCTAAGGCTTAATTCTTGTTCGCTAATAAGGAGAAATAAAAAAAACTCTCTTCTAAACGAAGGCACCGGGCTTGTAAAGAACAACCCCCTACCCCATCCCAAGGCTATGATCTTCACCAGCATTTCAAGCCCAAGTGCGCGCTGCTTTTGTACTGTAGGAAAAGTTCAGTGGGGAAGCGCGAGCTGGTGGATAGCGAGTTAATGGTCTTCTTCTTTTAGGCCCTGCCTGCTTTCAGCTGCTGTTTACTAGGCAAATAATACATGCAGGGAGTGGAAATGTGCCTCAGTGTTTGCATCTCTACTTTGCAAGCACTGGGAAATAAACCAGTCGGGTTCATGTGCATAGGATCACAGTTCAGCTTGGACTAGTTTAAGTCTGTATTAATGTTCAAGAGTTTTCCCTCTCCCCCATGCTGAGCTGCCTCCGGGACTGGGCTGGCCTTGGACCTGAGCAAGTAGCATTCGGTTTCAATAAAACCTTTCACCCGCAAAGGGTCTTCAAGGACTCTGCACGGAGACACAACACACTCAGCAACAGCTCCCGGCTCTGCCCTGCTCGAACAGTGAAGCAGGGTCTGGGGGTTTGCGGCTGAGTGCAGCAAGTCAGGCCCTTGCGACCACTGCCACTTGAATATATTCATCCCGCCGAGGCCTCTGCTCCTACTCCTTTCACTCCACATCTATCCTCTTCTAAGCAGAAGCAAAACCAGGTCCCTGGGGAGGATTTTTAGGGCCTGGGCCTCCTTTGCAGGTGTCACTCGTTTCTGATGATCAGTTCTACTTGGGATGCTAAGGGTAACGAGCCTTTGGAGCAGAAGTGGCCCCTCTGGCTTGCATTTGAGCTGGTGCCTCCCATCCTAGTCTCCAGTTTGCTCTTGGTTTGCTAACGCGCACGGTTTAAAAGCCGTGGGAGCACAGACACCGTTCAGCACATTCACACGCGGGACTCAGCAACCGTGAGGGCACCTGCAAGGCCGAGGCATTGCTATACACGTGGTTAAAAACACAAAACCTAGGCGTAGGAGACTGGTGAGCACAGGACTTCCCGTGCCAGGGCTGGAAGGCCCTCTGCTCCGGCTGAGTTTTGGGGGCAGCTCCAATGCGCCGTGTCGCTCCCCTTTGGCAACCCGTCCTCCACCCCTCCCCGTCTCCTGAATGCTCACTGCACACCGCTGCTTGGCTTAGCTCTGCTGCATGACCAGGTCGCCGCTGGCTTTCACGAGCAACGACCTGCCTCTGAAAAGTCGGGCCAGCACACGCTAGCGCTTAATCCAGATCAAGCCCACGACTGGCCGCCCGCAGGAACCCCCGGGCAGCGGGGAACCGCAGGCCACTGGCTGAGCAGAGCCCATCTGGCGCGCGGGGCACACTGCACCAGGTTCACGGTCAAGGCTCCCAACTCTCCCAAGCCCTGCGTCTCCGCTGGGGGTGGGGGATCCAGGATCAGGCCCCCTCAGCCTCTTTGCAGAAGCTGCTCTGCTTTGTATAAAATATTTCCACGGTGACAACCCCAGGGAACAGAGGAGACGGTCTGATTTCCCACCAGACAGACAGACAGCCGTGCCCCGCTCCCTCTGTGCGCTATTGACCGGGCGCAGTTTGGTCCCCAGCTAGTTTTGGGCTTCCCCCGGAGCTCAGCTCATACCAGCAGATCAGCATCAGTCCGGTTTTGTGACCAGCTCTTATTACCTGGCCCAGCTCCAGCGACATCGTTGACACGGCACCAACCTACGGCAGCAAAGGGTTTGATCAGGAGGATAAACACTTTTCAAGAGTGCCTAAGTCCCCTAGGCCCATTTCCTCAAAGATACTTGGGCACCTTCTTCCCACTGAATAAAGAGCAGTCACTGAGGGAAAGGTGACTGAACCCCTTTGGGGAGCTAGGTCCGAGGGGATCTCACTGGGGGAAAACCTTGCAGGAAGAAAAAGAATATGAACTGCATTTGTGCCTTAAGAGAAACACACTGCAGGAAACTGCGCTCTGAAGAATCACAAAAAATCATAAAAATTCAGGCTGGCAGGGAGCTCAGGGGGTCACATCTAGTCCAACCCCCTTCTCCAAGCAGGACCAGCCCCAACTACATCATCCCAGCCAGGGCTTTGTCTACCTGGGTCTTCAAAACCTCCAAGGATGGACACTCTACCACCTCTCTAGGTAACCTGTTTAGTGCTTTACTGCGCTCCTAGTGAGAGAGTTTTTCCTAATATCCAACCTCAACTTCCCTTGCTGCAACTTGAGCCCATTGCTCCGTGTCCTGTCGTCTGCCCCCACTGAGACCAGCCCCGCTCCATCCTCTTTGCAACCCTCGTTGGAGGAGTTGAAGGCTGCTATTCAATCCCTCCTCGGTCTTCCCTTGCCCGAACCTCAGCTGGAGCACTTCCCCCAGGACACCCAGATCAAATCTCTTAGTTTTTTACGATCATCAGCTCAGAGCCTTTGCATGGTAACGTGAGACCAGCCACTCAGAGTCACCTGCCCCGTACATCCCAGGCCTTCCCCAGGCCGAGATATTAGCCAAAGGCAGATGAACTCGGCCGTATCGTTTCTTAGCCCGCCCCGGCTCGTGGCCAGGGCCGAGTACCACCTGCTAAAGCATTAAGCATCCTGATGTCCATCTGTCGCAGGCCGGCGGAGGCAGGGGCGCCAGTAAGGAGACGCCTTTGCATTCTGAAGACAGGCAGAGCCCAGTCACCAGGGTCTGAAAAATTAAATAACTCAGTCTTCATAGCGCCCTTCAGCCCTGCAGCCAGTGTCTAATTACTGTAGGAAGCCAACTGAACAGCTGGCCATTAGAATGACGGCTTCTCCGTCCCGCACTAGCTCCGCGTGAAGCCAAAAGGTCCCGCTCGGCACCCAGCCGGGTACCAAACCTCCCAGAGAAGCGATGCCATGCTTCAGCTGCGACCCCGCTTCCTCAGGGGTGGGAGCCCGTCCTTTGGGCTGAGAAGCCAATGAAGCTGGGTTTAATCCTATTTGAGGAAGGGCACCGAAGCCACGTGGGAGATGGAAAGGGTTTCCCCGCAGAGGGCTCTATTTGCAGACTGCAAACAAGGACTCCCAGTTTTCTCACCTGAGATATTCTCCATTCCCTTGCCTCCGTGTGGGATGGACCCCGGCACCGCTGTCCTACCTTAGAAGTCCTGGGGAAGGAGGGAGAAAGGGCCGCTGATTAGGGCAAGCTGAGAGCAGGAGCTGCAAAACAGAGGGTCACTGGGCATGAGCTGGTCTGCAGCTGGTGTGAGACCGAGAGGGCAGCAATAGCTTGCCCGGGATGCGACATCCTTCGCAGAGAACAGGGAGAGTAAGAGCCACATCTCAGGCCCCGCTTTGCCCTCCACCGGCCCAGAGCACGTAACACGCCCGAGCCCACGTCCACACCGTGGCGAGTCCCCAGAGTCGCGCTCCCGACCTGCAAGTCAAGGACAGCAAGCACGTGGGGACGCCTCTTCGCTCTGGGGACCAAGAGTTATTCCAGCGCCCTTTTCCTGGGCGCAATGTACCCGGGCCCAAGCAGGAAGCCACGGGGCCACGCTGGGCTAGCAGGCCGAGGAGGGGCCGTGGCAGCTCTCTCTCCTTCCTCAGCAAGTCACAGGCGTTTCTGCCACTTGTTAGCAAGCGAGAAAGCCTCAGGGAACTGGCGACAGAAAACCCCGTGGCCCCTACACCCCAAATCCCAGCCCAGCTAAACGACACCTGCTCTCACCTTTGTCCCAAGCACGTTCTCGCCCTCACCTCACCGCCACGGCTTTGGCTCCGCTTTCACGCTGCCTCTTTCTCTCTCTCGTCTTCTGCCGCTCGTGTCCCTCCTCCCTACGCGCTTATCCGCAGGCTGCTGAGAAGCTGACGCCTGGGGTCCATCCGCTGCATCTCTTCCCTGTGGCTGCAGAGATGGCTTCAGCTCTGAGATGAGAGGCAGCAAACTGGCTGGGAGAAGAGACAGGGGAGAACAAGGCAGGCCTCGAACAGGAGACCAGAAACCTTCAGCATTTGATCGAAAGCCATGCAAGAGAGCCATGCAGGCGTGGGGGTCGGGGGATCCTTGCAGACCCTGCTTGCTCCCTCTGTTTGGTGGGAAAGGTGGCCTATGGCTTAGGAAAGATGGGAGGGCCTGGCTTTGTGTGGGGAAGCAGACAGCAACGGGGCTGACTTACCCTTAGGCCAGGGCAGAGCTGCTCCTTATAAACCAGACTCGTAATTCAGAGGCATGAGCTTTCTAAGCAGCAGCGCGCTTTCTCAGATGCTATCTTAGGCCAGCACACCGTGTCCAGCACAAGACCTCCGAGGCATCCTGCTTCCACCTTGCTGCCAGGGCAGCGACCTGGCATTCAAAACGCCCCGGAAGCCATCGGAGGCTCCTTTGAAAACGGAAACTATCTAAAAACGGGATGGACTTGGCTGACACAAAGCAAGGTTTAAAGGAGGAAATTCCTCCCCAAGCCAGCAACAGCGCAGACAGTCCAGCCCAACAATCCTGAAAGTCCAAGTCTAGCAGCCAAAGTGAAAGCCTGATAGCAAAAAACAATCAGGGAGTGATCCCCACATGTCTCCATTCTCAAAGAGGGTGCCCCAGTCAGCTCCTCCCTGACCCTACAAAAGCACCCAGCCCTTTTAAGGACTTGCTTTTATCACTTTCCGCCTCTTGCTAGCCCTGGTTTAAAAATATTCACCTCTGCACAGTCCCTCTAGAAATCCGCATCGACACCATCCCCGCAATGCACGGAGCATTTCATGGACTGCCCCTTGGTCGCACAAGCCCGCAGCTTCCATGTCTAACAGTAGCTACGGCATGCCCATTACAGCCGGGCACAAGTCCCATCCGTGTAGTCACCGCTGTGATTTTAAACACGCCAACATTTTTATGCATCCAAACCCACCCCACACTTACCCTTGCAAAGGACTCGCTGCGCTCATTTGAGAACCTCTATGCACAAGTTGCAGCCGCTTTGTTCAAAGCCGTGCGGTTAAACCAGCAAGCCGCACTGCCAAGACCCCTCTGCCTTGGTTCAGAGAGTGCATGCCCACATGGGAGCTAATAGCTTGCATGTGTTCTTAATCAACCACTTATATTTCCACATATATTAACTTAGGAGTCACCACCTGAAGCTTGCACGTGTTCTTAACCAACCAGTTACATTTCCACATATATTAATTTAGGAGTCTCCACCTGCAGCTTGCACAGAGATTTTGAGACCGTTTTAGTTCAGAGACATGCTCAAGGTAGAAAGAAAAAACACCATCTCTTTTCCTATCCTCCCCCGCCAGGTATGGCAGGAGATGGCATTTTATAATGCTGCATGTTACCGTATATTATGGTAACAGCCAAAGCATTTCCACCCCCCCCCACTTACAGCCCTGCTTTAGCACACGGACAGATGAGTCCAGCCAGAAATAGAGTAATTAAAGCTGGCCATCTGCGCACTGAACCAGAAGCGCCAATACCCCAGGGGAAAGGATGCCAGTGGAAAAACACTAGTGCAACTGCACAAACTGAGTCCTCCCAGCTAAGTCACGCAAGGGCCTCACCAAGATAATACTACCGCGGGAGCGGAGAGGAACTTTCCCAGCAGAGGCTAGCAAGGTTGAGTCCTCTGTTAAGACAGGGAGGGAACAAGATTTTGGATAACTACCAATGACAGGTTTTCCGCACATGTGGAGCTCACAAAATCACTGTCAGCTGGAGGCTTTTTCCTGCACGCAAGCCCAAGATGAGACATTAATGGTCGACAAAAGCAGGCAACCCTCCACAAAAGGTATCTCTGGCCAAACTAGCTGCTCTAATGCTCCCTTAGCCACGTACCATTTAGCCCACCTGAAGCATAGCTGCCGTTTCCAGCCTCTCAAGCATTGCCTAACCTGCAGGTGAAAAGGACTGCTATTGCTCTTGGGTAACGGCGTGTTTTCTCTGCAGCTTTTCACATACTGACATCACAGGTGAAGAAAGACCTCAGAGTAGACTGCAGCGGAGCCAAAGGTGGGAAGTGACCAGAAAACAAAGCTCTGGAAACGGAGGTGCCAGGAAATCTTTCCCAGCAGACCACGTGGTGTCATTTTTCTTCTTATTAAAAAGCAGAACGGGTTTCAGGACTTTCCTTTAACGCCCTCTACAGAAACTTCAAGCGTGTACATTTGTTCCAAAGAACAGCTTTATATACGTACTTCACAAGGGTACATCACAGGTACTTTTACATGGCAGAATCATATCCTGAGAAAAAACAGTGCAAGAGTGTCATTTCATTAACAGTACAAAAATTGTAACCATTCATTTCAAAGCAAGACAGAATGCATTCAGCTGTTATTTGCTACCGAGCTTGTTCACCAGCGGTTTGAATGGACATCGTATTAGCAGCTGCCCGGGGTTCAGTCCTCACCCCCCTCCGAGTCCAATTGAGTTTCATGATTTCATTCTCGTTATTACGTTAATGATTCACTTTATAAATGTGCAGGGGTCTAAAGAGGTGCAGCAAGGTATAAGAACTTAATGGCTGCGGGGCAGAGTCTAGCAAGAGATGGCGTTCGCTCTCTTGAAACGCATGCATAGAGTCGTCTATCAGCCACCACTAACTTTACCACCTAAATAGAAAGCACCTTTTATCTGTTCTTCACATGGTCAAGGGAGGAGGGTCTCGATGCTTTGGCAGTAAAGGACACGATCTGGCAAAGAACTAAGGCCCACTGGATTCCTTGGAGTTCGAAAACATTTAGTACCCTCTGGGATGGGGCACAATTACATGAGCTTCTCAATCTCTCCGTGCACAGGTTAAGATTGAAACTGGGAGTTAAAACACATCCCGGGCGGCCAACAGCAGGAGACAAACTGCACAATACACATCTTAGCAAAAGCAGACATCCAGGTCTCTGGGAGACTTCTGATTCCCTGATCTATTTAAAAGGGGAAGAGGAAAGCAGCCCAAGTACAAAACGACAAGAACAGCAAATCCTTCCTGCCCACTTGGTGAAAGGTTTCACACTTGCTTTAAGGCCCCGGCTGGTCAAGTTTGGCTTCGTCATCTTGGCCATCGTATTGGACAGAATCTGTCGATCTTTTATGCTATGGTTAAACCTACCTGAGATACAAATCACAAGCGTTCCTCATTCTAGGATTTAGTCTCCACTTTCCCTCACTGAGAAGCTTGTACGTTTAAAAGTTGCAATGGTCCTAAAGCTTTTCCCTTTCTTTTCTTTTCCTGTAGAAAGCTTTACAGCCCCCCACAATCTGAGCAGCAGCATGGTTGTCTGGCACTCGGCAAAAATGAGAATTACAGACTCGTTTCACAATTACAAACTAATATCACATTCAATATTTATTTATTTGTAATACAAATAGAAACACGTGTGCCCAGGTCTACTCAGACTGTTTATAAAAAGCTACAGACATTCTTCCATCGTCTGACAGTTAAAAAGCTGTATTTAAAATGATAAACAGATTTTTTTTCAAGAGCCTGTCAAAGCAAGTGACATTTTACTATTAGGAGGATCTGCCACTTCTACCAAGGAGAAGTCTTTTCTCAAGGAGCAGCTTTTACTATACAATCAATGACTTGTCAGAAAAGACTTTATTGGTAAGATTCGTTTTTTCTTTTTAAATCAGATTCGCTATAGGCTTCCGTAATGAAAGGAGTAAAAAAAAAAAACCCAAACAAACAAACAATGGTAAAATCCCTCTCTTGACTGTGATTCAGGGCGGCCCAGCTCTCCCTGGTTATTGGGAAACCTGGTTTTGAACAGCATCTCACTTCAAAGGAAAAAGGCCCTCCTCCCTCATGAAGGGGGTGCAACATTTGCAATTCAAGGGTGCGGCTTTAAAACCTTAGAGTGAAAATGGTGCATGTTAAGCACTAAAAGAACAAAACACCTAAAAAGCCCTTTGAACTGTGGGGGGGCAGACACACATGCACAGAGAGAGACATAAATACCCTACCAGTTTACTAGGGACCCATGCATGATACGCAACAGTGAGCAACTTGGCTACATAAAAAGAAACCGTGATTCAGATTTGTTTGGACCCAATGTGCAAAAGTTCCTTTTTCAAAAGGTTCTTGAGATCGACTATAAAAATGCAACAAGCAGAGAGCAGGATTCTGCAACTAGTATTAGATCGGCACGATCATAGTTGAATCAAAACCGGTGTTTCCTAACAGACCATCTCACACTTCTCTAGCTGTCAGAAACTGCTGCTTTTATTTTTATTTCCACAAAAAGAATCTGGTAAGTTAAAAGCACGAATGACATCTTCAGTGCTGGCTGGAAGGCAAAAAAAGATTGTGAGGTCCATGAGCCCTGGGTTGGTTTATATACGGAGACTTTACTTACCACCAACTACCAGATACTTTCAAATTCTTATTTTCCCCCTCTTCCCTGCAAGTTTCTACATTTGATAAAGGTGCTGCATAGGTAATCAGGTGACATGGGCTTGAATGGAAGTCTTGTAAATAGCTATTTAAAGCATTCTCAGGTGTAAATCACAAACGAGCGTGTGTATTTTTAACAAAATATTTTGCGCCCAGTACCTTTGTATTGTTTTCTTTTTGCACTTAAAAAAAAAAAACCCCAAACAAACACACAATAATGACAAAGCAACTTTGAAATCAAAGTTTCAGAGATCAGATTATGGTTCCATGAAACAACGTGGCTCTCGCTCAAGATCTGTTGGGGAACAGAAGCTCAAGACTGAAAGCAAAGGAAAAGAAAGGGGAAAAAAGGAGCGCAGAAAAACAACCGATGCACGTGTATTCTGTTGTCTGCAAGTTAAGTCTGCTCTGGGTAGCACCACCTAAAAGATTTGTTGAAGCTTAATGAAACTCCACAAATTCTTCAAGAGTTCGGGGGATCTGGTTCTGGTAGCTAATGTTATACATCCGTACTGCGCGGGCCGCCAGGCACTTGAGGCTTAGCTTCATTTGAGTTTTAAGGAGTATTTCAGACACCCCCGTTGTACTTTTATCCAGAGGCGTCTTCTTCTGCTTATTTGTCATGTCTGTATGAGCACCAGCCTCCACCAGACTAATGATGATGGAATGCAGTGTCAAAAAGTCACTGATGGGTCTGTGGTACTGGACAATTATGTGAAGGGGGCTGTTTCCTTCGTTGTCCACAGCATTCACGTCGGCACCACAGTCTAATAAGAGTTTGGTGACAAGTGCGTTAGGGAAGCTGCAGACATCGTTCGTGTGGAAGTCATCTACCGGCGTGCTGGAATTGACCGCGTGATGCAGCAAACTGGACCCATCCCGCGTTCGGGGGTCAAGATGAATCAGGTTATAAATCTGCTTGTTGATTCTCGACTGCTCTCCTTCGCTGCTCTGGGTCTTGGTAGAAATGCACACCAAATACAAGAAGGTAAAAATATTGCATTCATAGTTGTCCATGGCTGTGTGGATATCGGTGTCTTGGATGTTTTTGATCCTGGACATACCTTGTTCTATTTCCAAGACGCTACACCTCAAAACACTTTCTATGTCCTTGGCTTTCACCGGTTCATTCAAGTGTATCATCTGGGAGAAGACTTGAGCAAACCTCAAGAGATCCTTGTGTGTGTTTCTATTACCTTTCTGCCTCAAGTGTAACGCGTGAAGCCATAACTTGATACACTGCTCAAACTCCATGTTATCTGCATAAACAGCCCCCCGATAAATAATAGGGTGTGAAACATCAATGTTGTCCGAGCCCAGAATTCGTTCCCGCACTATGAGGCCCTCCATGTGCAGGGCATCTCTGTCTTGCCTAATAGACTCTAATTCCTGAGGAGTTCTGCATTCAGTCCTGTTGCCGTAAGCTTCGATTTGTGGAAGAACCTCTTTCGCGATGATGTTGGCGCTGTCTCTGTACCTCTCCAGCATCGCCAAGTATAAATAGTGGTACGTCTTCATTATATCATAATTTTCTCTGTCGTTCGCAAACGAGGCCCCCAGAAGTTCCAATGCTTCGATGCGACTTCTCCTGTCACAGTCAGCGTGAGCGAGCAGTAGCTCAACCACATCTGCCTTGCAGCTCTCTGCAGCCACTTTTAATGGAGTCATCCCATGACCGTTCACCATCATGGCAGCCTTCCACTTGACCAGCTCCCTCACGATCTCTAAATGGCCAGCTTCGGCAGCAAAGTGTAATGCTGTTGCACCGCAGTGGGCTTTGGCATTGGGGTCGGCATGCTGTTCTAGGAGGTACCGCACCACGTCCGTGTGTCCCTTGTAGGCAGCGATCATAAGGCAAGTGTTGTCATACTTGTTGGCTATGCTGATGTTGGCGTTGTTCTCTACCAGGTATTTAACAATGTCTAGTCGGCCATCGAAGCAGGCAGCCCGCAGCGGAGTCGAGTTGGTCACCGTCGTGTGGTTCACGTTGGCTCCATGACTCACAAGCAGCTTGACGACTTCAAAGTGCCCGGCTCCCGCTGCACACCAAAGCGCCGTGGCCCCATCAATGACATAACTGGAAATGCAAACATATAAAACAAGCCATTAATGAGGGGCTGCCCTCAGGGAGACCCAAGGGGCGTGCAAGGAGCCCATTCCCCATTCCTGTTCAGTACAGACCCTGGAGAACCCCCCTGGTTTTGAGCTGAAAATGTCCATTAGCAGGAACAGGACAGAATCAGGGAATCAGCAAGTACCACCACCCCAAAAAAAAGAGGCTAAGCTGTTCAAAGCAGAGCAGGTGATTTGCCCTTCATCGGCCACTGACACAGAACCACCTGCCCCCCAACTCCACAGATCTCAACCTGGCCCACCCAGTCCCAGGAAGCTTAATGACAAAGGCAAGAGCTGCCGCCGCTTTGCTCTCTGAGGAAGCACTCTACAAAACGAAGGCTTCAAGAGACAAAGCCTGGTGTCTTCTCCACTCCGCCTCGTCTCTGGAGTAGTGCTCGACTGTGCAAACAGGAGCTGCTTCCACAACAGCAACATGCAGTCAAGCTGCCCCTCAGCCTTCGCTGGGAGGTCAGACCCCAGCACAGAGACAAGTACCTCTCCCCCACCGCGAGAGGAACTTCTCTGGGCTTTTCCAAAGATAAAGTCAATAAAGCGCCAATCCAATCCGACTCATTACAGGCCTGAAAGTCCAAATGGGCACCAGTGACTGAGGAATTCTCCCAGGTGTGTCTGCAGGAGCAGGCTGTGAGCCGCCGCTCAAGAGCATGGGCTGGGGACTGCTGAAATAAAGGGACTTTATGGCCAGATTCTGACAGCCGTACTCACCGTTAGCAGATCCCCATCCCATGGAGTCCTGCAGCAAACACCGGGACTTCCTTTGCATCAAAAACCAGGTAGGGATTTCAGACCCTGGCCTAAGAGCAGACAATTGCTCTTGGACAGAAGGGATTTAACCAACGGCCACCAACGACAGTCAGGCCAAACATAGCAGTGACCTCTCTCTGCCCAGGCCTGTAATAATCTTCCCCTTTCTCACCCCAGCAGCAACAGGGAAGCCAGCTTGGGAAGCCTGAAATTGCTCTTAGAGCAGCCTTCGCTGCCTGGCTAGGGTTAGGCAGGGGGGTTTGCTACAAGCTGTTTCTGAGCAGTCTCCTGTCACAACAGCACTGCAGTAAGAGGCTTTTGAAACATGGGCAGTAACTCAGAGGAAGAAGAGGAGTCTCAAAATAACCTGCAGAGCCAGGTAGGAGTCACTTAGCAACCGGGTACCATTTCCAGGTACCACTTGCACGCGCTGCTAAACCTAGGCATGACGTAACCGTGGGGGGACTGGATGGCCACAGAATTAAGGTCGTGTCTACCAGCTAATGCAGGGGTGGGCAAAATGTGGCCCGGGGGACGGATGAGGCCCGCCGGGCCATTCTATCCGGCCCATGGGGCCCCTAAAAAATTTAGAAAATTACTATTTATCTGCCCCTGGCTGCCTATCATGTGGCCCTTGATGGCTTGCCAAAACTCAGTAAGTGGCTCTCCACCCAAAATAATTGCCCACCCCTGAGCTAAGGTCACCGTGCTCCAGGCTGGCAGCCTCCCAAACTTGCAGCAATGCAACTTTCCAAGCGACGCTTCACATGGGCAATGAGACAGTGCCAACGAGCCTGTGCTAATTAGCCTGCCCCGAGCACCACACAGCCCTGGCCACAATGGTTCCTGGTGAGGAGGTGGCTGGCCTGGAGCATTGCCACCTGCCTGACAGCTCTGGATCACGTAACATTTACCATGTAGACACAGCTCCAGGTTCATCTAGGAAAACACTTCACATAGCAACGATCCCGCCCCCCGTCCCCTTCAAACCAACTCTGTCTGCAGCAGGAGGTGCATGCATGGGAGCACAGCACGGGGAGGAAGCCCCCCAGCGCTGGGTCCTGCCATCCTAGGAGCCTCGTCACAGAGGTCGAGTCCAAAAGGCTCCTCAGGAACATCTGTTCCAGCTGCTCCCGCACACGCACAGACATCCACTCACAACAAACCAGCCTCTTTCATACAAACGACCCAACCTGCCACGTGCCACAGGACAGCCAGAGAGGCAACTAGCACCTTGCACTGGGGCAGACGTGCATTAAAACAATCCGGTTTCAACAGCTGTGGTGTCAGCTCTCAAACACACAGACTCCAGGGTCAGGGATGGGAGTAGCCCACAAATAAGGATGTTGAACCCAACTATTTTCATTCGCTTCAGAGGAAAGTTTCTTCTGCAGCCCTCTGTCCTGCCTTGCGTACCACGCAGCATCTGGCACTGGCCAGACTGCATGTACTCAGTGTGTCCACGTACAGGAATACCCTGTGAGCCCATGTGTAGTAGGACCGCTCTACCCTCCTGCTGTGTCCATCTCGGTCATAAGGGCATTGCAAATCCTCAACTACAGAGACAAGGAAACGAGAATAGATCTGACAAAACAAGAGAGCTAAGGAGCCGTGCACCTTGCCCACAACATGCACCAGGCAAAACGTGTTGTGGTGTCTTTAGACAAAAGGTTCATAAAACCCACTTCCTGCGCATCGCAAACAGGCAGAGCAGGTACGGTCACTGAAGGCTCTCAAACCTCTGTTAACACGTTTAAGCCTGCGTGGCGAGTGCACAATCAAAGCATCCTTTTTGAGGCAGCACGTCCCATCTGGGCTGAGCAGGGAATACAACATGCTACAAACAGCCACACAACCTCAGCATGCGAGTCTCTCATGTCTCAAGCTAAGCCAGGCCCCTCGCTCGCTGACGACGCTATCTACCTGCTGCAGGTGCCAGTGAAGGCAATTTGGTAGGCAGCTCTCTTTTCTCCTGTGATGAACCACAACTGTTATAGTCAACAAGCACCAAAACTGTTCATAGATTCAGAGATGTTTGGGTTGGAAGGGACCTCGGCAGATCATCGAGTCTGACCCCCTGTCCTGGGCAGGAAAGGGCGCTGGGGTCAGACGACCCAGCCAGGTGCATGTCCAGCCTCCTCTTAAAGACGCCCAGGGTAGGGGAGGGCACCACCTCCCATGGAGCCCGTTCCAGATTCTGGCAACCCTTACCGTAAAGAAGTTCTTCCTGATGTTTAACCTGAATGTGCTCTCCATCAGTTTGCGGCCATTGTGCCTAGTTACTCCAAGGGGTGCCCTGGTAAACAGAGCATCTCCTATTCCTTACTGCCCCCCGCCGCCAATAAATTGGTAGGCGGCCACAAAATCACCTCTCAGCCTTCTCTTGTGGAGGCTGAAGAGATCCAGGACCCTCAGTCTCTCCTGGTAGGGCTTTGCCTGCAGGCCCCTAACCATACGAGTGGCCTCCTCTGAACCCTCTCGCAGTTATCCACATCCCTCTTGAAGTGCGGTGCCCAAAACTAGATGCAGAACTCCAGCTGCGGCCTGACCAGTGCCGCATAGAGAAGTATCACCTCCCTGGACCTGTTTGTCATGCACCTGCTAATGCATGATAAAGTGCGGTTAGCTTTACTGATCGCTTCATCACATTTATGACTCATGTTCATCTTGGAGTCAACAACGACTCCGGGATCCCTTTCCGTGTCTGTGCTGCTGAGAAGGTCCTCCCCCAGCCTGTAAGCGTGCTGGTGATTCCTTCCCCACAGGTGCAGCGCCTTGCACTTGTCTTTGTTGAACTGCATCCTATTCTGGTCCACCCTTTCCAACCTGTCCAGATCCGCCTGGATCCACTCCCTACCCTCTAGTGTGTTAACTTTAGCCCATAATTTGGTATCATCCCCAACTCTGGACAGGTTGGAGGACCTTTCCCAGAGGTGGGAAATCAAACCTTTGTGAATAGAAATGATGCCCAGGCATCACTTCTCCAAAAAGAGACATAACTCCAGTGCCCTGGCTAAAACTAGGCACAGTCTCTCTCCCCTTAAATTCATCCTGCAGTTTCAATTGGTTAGTGTCAGTTCCTTTAGGTCTTGTCCTGAACTGGTGTAACACTGTTGTGAACAGAAAGTCATTAACTTACTGAACACTAAGTACCAGGGACTTAGCAGAGACACTGACTTCATGGTCCATCGCAATCTACTTGACACTTGCTAATCTCTGCACTTCGCAGGTGATAACGACCCTCCTGAACACGTTCTTCCACGATCAGGTTTTCTCTGCCTCCCTCGAGATTATTTTTCTTAACATCTGGTTTTATTGACACGTGGAGTTTTACTGCGCCTGCTTCTTTCCCAAAAGCCTCAAGAAGGGCCCTGTGACACCCGAAAGCTTGTCTCGCGTGCAGTTAGACCAATACAAGACGTCACCCACGCGAACTCTCGCCTCTCCGCGCGTTGCATTTCAGGGACGGAGAACGCGCGGTTCCCTGCAGAGCTCTAGGAGACGAAACGTGCTACTAGGAGAGACGTTCGCTGCTGTAACGTGACCTGGCACCGCTCAGCCCAAAGCAGCAGGGGAACGAACGGCACCTCGGGCATCAGAAAAGGAAGAGAGTCCCACACGAATACAGATGATACGTGGTCAGCGAATGCCCCAAAGCCTCGCGCAACCCGCAGTAGAGGTGATGTCACAGAATGACGCATTCTGCTAACGACTAAAGCGAGCCTGTCAGCATCTCACCTGGGGACCCAGGTAAATTATTAGTTTATCCTACACCCTTGCTACATGTACAAATCAAAGCTGGACAAAACCAGCGATCGAGCTCTTACACGTTTTCAACCACTCGCTTTATAGCCGGTCGGCTCTTTTTATCGCCGAGCAGCTATTTTTAGGGTGTGATAATTACTTCGCGCATGTGACCAGTCTAAATTTATCGGGCGTTTCACCAGTTAGTTGCATGATCTAGCAGGGGCCTTAAAGAAGGAGAAACGAGTGCGAGTGGATCGGTCCAGACAGGCAGGACGGCAGGCGGAGGACGGTTCCCCGAGCCTCACCGGTTACGACTCTCCTGAGCAAAGGGTGGCCATTCCCTGGGTCTGACCCTTATGTTTTGGGGTGTGTCAAGGCCGTGGGGGGGACGTGAGTCTATCGGAGGCGTATCGCATCAAGCCAGGGGGACTCGAGTCGATCCCAGGGAACTTTGAAATTCAGACCTGGGTCTTGCCCGGCGTCCTGTCACACCGCGGCACCGAGCGGAGGCTGAACGGGAGAGCGAACAGGAGATTTTCCCCCTCCGTTTCTCCCCCATTGGCAGCATTCACGGTCTAGGAAGGTCCGATTCCCACGCCCTTTCCTCCCTGTTTGAATCCGGCCTCGTGGAAACATAGGAACAACTCCCTCGTGTCGGTTTCCGCCCGACGACGACGACGACCCGCCGGCGCCCCCGGCTCCCGTCCGCAGGGA
>NW_005842833.1:489499-492600 GCF_000455745.1 Alligator sinensis
ACAGCGGCTTGAGACCTGCGTTCCGGGGCCGCCCGCGTGCGTGCGTGCGTGCGCACTGACGTACACACGCATGAACGCGCTCATGCGTGCGCGCGCACATATGCACACACACATATACATGCACGTGCACACATACCCATACATACATGCACACATACATGCACGCACATACCCATGCATACATGCACACACACATATGCACATATATACAAGCACATGCACTCGTACATGCACTCACACACCCATGCATACATGCACACACACATACATGCACACGCACGCACACGTGCACACGCCTGCCTGGGGAGCTGGGCAGCCTGGAGAAAGGGCACCTTGCCTTGACCCCCTCCTGGCCCCGGGCACCAGCGTGCAAGGCTCGGCTCAGCTCCCCATCGCCACGAGACACGTGACTGCGCCTCGCCTAGTTTACTGCGCAGTACAAGCACGCGTCTACACATGCACGCCTTTACTGCGCAGTAAACTAGGCTAATCGCAGTTAAATTTAACGCCTGCAAATGCAGGCATCACGTTTAGTCACGATTAGTTAAAGCACTACGTAGACGTGACCGGGCACTAACTTTAGTGCCGGGTCTGCCCTGCCACTCGGGGTACAAGGCAGGGTGGAGGGACCCAGCACTACGTTTAGTACCAGATCCCCGCACGTGTAGACACCTGCCAAAAATCAAGTTAAACTAATGCACAGTAAATTTAGTTGTGACTAATTGCACTCGCCCTTTGAGGCAGTGGCAATTATCACCGATTTAGCTGGGGAGAGCCCCGTCCTCTACAGATGAGCTGTGCAGCCCTTGCAGCTACAAGGAGCTTGGCTCAGCTCCCCTGTAACCCATCTGCTTCCCCGTCTCCCCTCTTCTCGTCTCGAACATCTCCTTCTCAAGCCCTTTCCGAGAGGCGCTTGTAGCAACTAGTTATCTGATACGAGCGGTCAGTACAGCGATACACTAATTGTACCCCCGTCCGTTAGGTGCCATTGTTTTACAGCGGATACAGTAACAGCGAAATGAATAGTTCATTTGAAGTCATGCAACGAGAGCCAGTGGAAACTTCCCTCCCAGAGAGCCCATCCATTATGAATGGGTCCAGCGGCCCGATTCGGCCAAAGACAGCGGCCAAAATGGGCAACGAGGGGGCAGACAGAGAGTGAGTCCGTACCCAGGCGGCTCCAAGCAGCCGAATTGCAAAGGACCGGCCTTGAGCGGTCACACACACGGGCCACTTAGAGCCCCGCGGGCTCCGTGGGCAGCTCTCGAGGACCTCGGTTGTCTCTGGCACGTGCAGAATGGGGAGAGGGGTGTGCACAGGGAGTGCTGCCCTCAGCCCCGGCCTCCTCTCTTATCCGGCACTTCCCTCGAGGCCCCGTGGTGCCTTCTGGTCCCTGCCCTCGGGCATCCCCTGGGCCTCACTCCAGAGATGGGGAAAGCAAAGCGCTTTGAATTAAGTGACTTGCTTTAGGTCGCACGGGAAGTCTGTGGCGGAGGCCAGGCCAGGGCCCCAATCTTTCGATTCGCCATCCGCTGCCTGCCCATCCCGTCAGTCAGGAGTCTGTAATAAAATAATAACTCTAATAAAATGGGAGAAGCCGGGGCCCGTCCCTCCTTTCAAGAACAGCCAGGATTATGTGGCTGTGTTTGAAGAGGGGCTGCGAGGAGCATAATCCCTCCGGCTTTCCTTGGGGGGCAGGGCAGGAGCTCAGGGGATTACCTCGGCTAAACCGTAATCCCAGCGCCTCCCAGTCGCAGATCCCAAGCTGGCTCGTGCCCGAGATGCCAGGCCTGCAGGGAGCTCCATAGGGAGCACGGGACGGCCGGCGGGGACCTAGCGAGGCTGGGCCGGCCCCGAGAGCCCTGTCCAGCCATGCAGAGCGGGGGCAACTCCCCTCGAACCCGGCTGGTTGCAAAGAAAAGCATCGCAAATGTGTCGCACGTCAGCCCGTGCAAGGCCCAGCACTTCCCCTGCTCCTTCCAGCCTCCTCCTGGAGCTCGACACCCGCTTCCCAGGCCGGCAGGGCCATGTCCATCCAGCAGCAGGACAGGGCCACGTGCCAATGCAAGGAGGGGCCGTGCTCAGCCGTCGTCTCCCCCACGGCCTGGAGCCAAGCCCTGCACTCGAGGCATCCTGTGAGACCCGTCAAGCATTGAGCTGCTGCGGGCGGCACGGGTGTTTTGAGGCATTCGAAGCCCTTTGTGTCTGGCGAAGAAACACCCAGGCGCTTCCTGCGGCTTTGCTCTCGCCGCTCTGGTGTCCGAATCAGCGGGCACCGCCTTCCCTGCCGGTCCCGTCTGGAAGCAGTCGCGGTGGCATCCTGGGCTCCCTGGTTCCAGCCCTCAAAGCCCCCCTCTCCCCAGTATGTTCGGCTATGAAATAACCACCCAGGCCAATGCCCCAGCCTGAAAATTCAGCACGTCGGGCTCTCTACAGCAGCGGGTCTTCAACTTTTTGGACTTGAGGCCACCCAGAAGGACATGAGGCAGCTCCGATGCACTCGAGCCCCCCCAGATAGACTCGAGGCCCCCGCAGCTGGATTTGAGGCTCCCCCAGATAGCCTCAAAAGCACCCTGGATAGCTCAAGATAAACTTGAAGCCCCGCTGGATGGAGCTGAGGTCCCCCCAGACAGACTTGAGAGCCCCTGGCTGAAGTTGAGGTTCCCTGGGATAGACTCGGGCCTCCTTGAATAGACTCAAGTCCCCCTGGATAGACTCAATGCACCCCAAATAGGCTCAAGCCCCCCTGCCCCCCAGACTCAACACACCTCGGATCGACTCACGTCCCCTGACTGACTGGGTGCGCCCCAGGTAGACTTCAGTCCCCCCAATAGGCTCGATGCGTCCCAAATAGACTCAAGTTCCCCCCGATAAACTCAATACACCTCAAATAAGACTCATGTCCCCTGACTGACTGGGTGTACCCCAGGTAGACTCGAGTCCCCCAGGATAGATTCGCTACACCCCAGATAGACTCAAGTAACCCGCTGGTAGACTCAACGTGTCTAGGATAGGCTTAAGTCCCCCAACAGACTGGATACACCCCAAAAAGAGACTCAAGTACCCCTGAATAGACTCAATGCACCCCAAATAGGCTCAAG
>NW_005842833.1:492650-493029 GCF_000455745.1 Alligator sinensis
GATAGACCCATGTCCCCTGACTGACTGGGTGCGCCCCAGGTAGACTCGAGTCCCCTGATAGACTTGCTATGTCCCCAATAGACTCAAGTCCCCCCGATAGACTCAATGCACCCTAAATAGAGCCCCAAATGCACCCCAACAGACTCAACGTGCCCAGGAGAGGCTCGAGCCCCGGACAGACTGGACACCCCGCAAAGAGACCCAGGCCCCGGGGATCACGGAGGCTGGGAGCGCCCCGCACAGCCGCAAATGCACCCCAACAGACTCAACGTGCCCAGGAGAGGCTCGAGCCCCGGACAGACTGGACACCCCGCAAAGAGACCCAGGCCCCGGGGATCACGGAGGCTGGGAGCGCCCCGCACAGCCGTGGCGCGGGCCG
>NW_005842833.1:493347-531148 GCF_000455745.1 Alligator sinensis
GGCGGGGGGGGGGGGCGGACACGGACACGGACACCCGCACACGCACTCACATATGCACACCCCTCTGCACGTACACGTAGGCACCCGCACACATGCGTACGCACCCCCCGCATGCACACACACGTGCACATGTGTGCCCCCATGCACGTGCATGCACACGTGCGCACCCGGACCCATGTGCACATGCGCGTGCACCCTCCCTGCACAGACGCACACATGCGTACCCCCCCTGCATGCACACGCACGTGTGCATGTGTGTGCCCCCATGCACGTGCATGCACACGTGCGCACCCGGACCCATGTGCACATGCGCGTGCACCCTCCCTGCACAGACGCACACATGCGTACCCCCCTGCATGCACACGCATACATGTGCACCCAGACCCCCACGCCCACCCCCTGCACGGACACACACATGCGTACCCCCCTGCATACACACACACACGTGTGCACCCAGACCCCCACGCCCACCCCCTGCACGGACACACACATGCGTACCCCCCTGCATACACACACACACGTGTGCACCCAGACCCCCACGCCCACCCCCTGCACGGACACACACATGCGTACCCCCCTGCATACACACACACACGTGTGCACCCAGACCCCCACGCCCACCCCCTGCACGGACACACACATGCGTACCCCCCTGCATACACACACACACGTGTGCACCCAGACCCCCACGCCCACCCCCTGCACGGACACACACATGCGTACCCCCCTGCATACACACACACACGTGTGCACCCAGACCCCCACGCCCACCCCCTGCACGGACACACACATGCGTACCCCCCTGCATACACACACACACGTGTGCACCCAGACCCCCACGCCCACCCCCTGCACGGACACACACATGCGTACCCCCCTGCATACACACACACACGTGTGCACCCAGACCCCCACGCCCACCCCCTGCACGGACACACACATGCGTACCCCCCTGCATACACACACACACGTGTGCACCCAGACCCCCATGCACACCCCCTGCACGGACACACACATGCGTACCCCCCTGCATGCACACGCATACATGTGCACCCAGACCCCCATGCACACCCCCTGCACGGACACACACATGCGTACCCCCCTGCATGCACACGCACGTGTGCATATGTGTGTCCCCATGCACGTGCATGCACACATATGCATCCGGACCCATGTGCACACGCGCATACACCCTCCCTGCAGAGATGCACACATGTGTACCTCCCTGCACGCACACGCACGTGTGCCTACATGCAAGTGCATGCACACGTATGCACCCGGACCCCCATGCACATGAGCATGCACCCCCCCGTGCACAGATGCACACATGCGTACCCCCCTGCATGCACACGCACATGTGCATATGTGTGCCCCCATGCACGTGCATGCACACATATGCACCCAGACCCACATGCGCACACATGTGTACACCCCCCTACAGAGACACAAACATGTACCCCCCCATGAAAACGCACATATGCATAGATGTAGCCACATGAATGCGCACACATGCACATGCATGCACACGTATGCACCCAGACCCACATGAACACACCCCTACACAGACACACGTGTACCCACCCTGCATGCACACACACATGTGCCCCCCTGCATGCACATGTACTCCTGCATGCACATGCACACACACGTGTGCATGTGTGCGTGCCAGGCCAGAGAGGGGACAGACAGGTCACTGCCAGCCCCAGTCGTGCAAATGGACGGAGCATCTGGTGCCTCCTCCTGGCTGTCCCGCTTGCCCGGGGGCGTGCACAGCTCAGGCCAGGCCCCGCCTGAGCAGCCGCTGGCGAACAGGCTACCCAGGTTTCCTAAGGTTAAAAAGATCAGTCCAAGACAAGACGGTCCTTTACGCAGGGAGGTTCATCCATGAGCCGCAGCGGCTCCGAGGGAAGGCGTTAGCTCAGGTGGCTCGGAGGCATTTCACACGGGACACCCAGCTGGTCCCTCTGCGAGGTCTGGGGTTTGCTGCGAGACGAGACGAGACGCTCCAGCCCGAATCAAACCGGTCGCCTGCCTTCAGCCCCCGGGGCTGGAGCCATCCCTCTCCCTGTCGCAAGCGCCTGGGGGAAACAGCATTTGGGGAGCTTCCCCAATCTCCCCCCACTTCCCACCTGGTTTTTAACCTGTCAGAGCCCGTGGAAACCTCGGGCCCTGTGCAACTAACCCCGTGCGCACACGGGCATCTCCAGCCAGGGGGATACTGGGGGCGGATGCATTTTGCCAGGAGAGATGCATCATCCCCTCTCACATCTGGGGGCCTGGCGAGCTCGGCCAGCCTTTCCTCCCGGCTGGGGAAGGGATGAAAAGCGCCGTCTGGTTTGTTAATAGAGAGCGCTGGGACCAGCAGGCTTGTAACGGGTTAGCTTCCCTCCGCGATGCTGCGGCTCCCGCTGTCGTAGAGCATTTCCAAGGTGCCCCGTAAATAGGCTGCACGCAGCAGTGCCCTGGCAGGCAGGACAGCTAAGAAATCCCTGTTCAGGTTTAGAGACCAGGGTTTCAGCATCTGATCTCTCGAACAGCCACATGTTCCACCAGCGGTACTGCAGGGACGCCTGGTCCTTCCTTGCCCTCTGTGGCAAGGCTCCCGGGGATTTCCGAGGGAGCTGGATAAGGCCTGCCGTGTCCCGGCGGTGCTGATAGGAATTTGGGCAGGCAGATGGAGAGGGCAGGAGGCTCTAGACTGGAAGGTGAAGATGCAAAGACTCCCTGTTTCCGTCTTGTCCAGCTACAAAGAGATTTCAGCATCTCTGGAGGAAGGAAAGTGCCGGGGTAGTGCTTTGTCCTGCAGAGCTAGCGCTGCACTGGGCTTCCCGTTTAAACCCGAAGCGTCCCAGGACTGCAGGCAGCCTCCACAGCCCGACAGCCTCTGCTTTCTCAGCTCCCGGTCCAGCTGTCACAGCGGCCGGGGGGAGAGAAACCTACCTGCTGGGGGCTGGACTGGGAAAATCAGGAGGGCTGGGGTCTGTCCCAGTGCCCTTCTTCACCAAGTCTTGACTTCCGTCCCTTTCCCAGCTCGTATCCGTCTCGCCTAGCGAGACCGCGGGTGCTTTGCAGCCAGGATGGTCTTTCCACCTGCCTTCAGGGACGCAGCACAGCGGGGCCTTGCTCTCACCGCGGCATCGGACAGGGCGAGATCCTTTTTGCCAGGTTGCACAAAGCACGATCGCTGTCTCAGTCCGACAGACCGCCCCCCACTCCCCACGGATGTCGAACCACGCTCGCGTCTCACCAGGTCGCGGGCCTGGGTCGTGACTCTTCTCTCGGTAGCAGGCACGGGGCAGTCAAGAATGAAGATGCCTCCAAGGCGTCGCAGTTTCACTTCGACCTGTGGTTCTACTTCACACTGCAGAACTGGGTGCTGGACTTCGGCCGCCCCATCGCGATGGTGAGTACGGAGGAGCTGCAACTACAGCCCCCAAGCTCGAGGAGCGCACGAGACTGGGGTTACTGTCACGGAGTGGCAGGGAAAATGGATGGAGCTGAGCACTCGCCCAGCACCCTTGCGCCAAAATAACCCCGGTGGCATCTGCTGAGCTCCCGAGCGAGGGGCACGGTGGTCTCTGCGCAGGGCTGCACTTCGGGGCTGTTTGGGTGGCCGCCCCCGAGAAGCGTGGGCCCGGGTCCCTTCCTGCCGTCCAGCTTCATACGACTGGGAGGGGCTGACGGGTGGCGTGTCTGCGTGCAGTACGTGGTGTGTGCTTTCTGAAAACAAGTCAGGAGAGGTTTCTGGAAAAGCAGCGGCTCTCAGGGTTCATGCTCTTAACAGCTCATCCTGCCAGCTTGCTAGCAAGCCAGCCCACGACAGGTGGAAAGCACCTGCAGTCCCAACCAGCCTTTCTTGCTGTCACTAAACATCAGGCCGTGCACGAGTCGGAAGTTGGAGCAACGCTTCTCTCTTATTCTGCGTGCAAGTTAGGTGTCGACGGCTTAATGACGTGCCTGGTTTTCCCTCTCTCCTCAGATTATTCTGCCGTTAGAGTGGTTCCCATTAAACAAGCCCAGCGCTGGAGATTATTTCCACATGGCTTACAACGTTATCACACCGTTCCTGCTCCTGAAGGTAAACCTTTCTGTAGCGCCCATGCTTTCCTGGGTTGGGAGTTGAGGCTTTGGGCACAAATTTCCAACGCCGGCAGATTCCTCCGTCGGGATCGCGACGGCAGAATGCACGTATCCCAAGTTAAATGTCAGAAATCCCCGGTCGACAAATCGCTCCCACGTGCCTGTGGTTCTCCCGTCCAAGACCAGCGGTGGAAAAAAGGCACCTTTACAAGAGCAAGGCGGGCACTGCCCTGGTAGAAACAGCGAGGCCTTTGTCGTCTCGTCGGCTGAGGCTAGAAACACGCTGCAGCAGATGAGCGAGATGCTTTTTCCCATCATGGGCCCAGTTTGCTTCTTGTTCGCTTCTGCTCCCACCAGGAACTGGTCCATCCCAGGTGGTTTCCCTCTACCCAGCACCTGCACGTGCACGCAGACGGACTCCGGCGATCCCCAGCCCGTTTGTTCGCAGGGTCCCGTCTCTGACAAAGACCGACGTCCAGTGTCCGTAGCAAGGGTCCTAGTTTAACACCAGGAGCTCAGCCTGACTTCCTGCAAAACACAGGCTGCAGCCTTACCAGAGGTTTCTAACCTTGGCTGCGGTAAAGCCGCCGATGGCAAACACCCGCCAGTCAGAGGTGTAGCGTTGCAGCGGCGAGCTAAATGTTAGCATCGTATCTTTAGCCCGATCCCTCTGGCTGCGGTTTGCAGCCGTGGGAGCAGCGCTAGACCTTTGTCCCCTAGACGCAAGACTGTCCTGCTGTCCACCCTCTTCTCTGTGCGTGGGGTCTTGCAGACCTAAATGAGAAGGTGCAAGACTGCTCCTTCCTACCCATCCTTCATTACAAATAGGATTTTATCCCAGAGGCTTTTTTCTCTTGGGAGACTTTCTTTTAATCCAGTGGGGGGGCAATGTTTTTGGCTGGCCTGCCACAAGTTAAGCCCCACATCTTTCCGAGTGCTGCTCCAGTCTCCTGCCCAATCTCTGCTTTCTGCTCCCTGCCCCAACCCCAGTCTGCTACGTGCCACGCACGCAGGTCATCAGTGACACGCGTGCTGCAGGTTGGCCACCCTAACTTTGGTCACTTTGGGTGCCCACCGTGAGACCCAGTCCCTCTGGGGGACTTGGGGCCTCTCCGATGCTGGGACTCATTGACATCTAGCAGCAGCACGTCCCCCGGGCTACCTGCGTGGCAGGCGAAAGGGTCTCTCCTGCCTTCGGTTTCAGGTTTGCTGCCTCTTCCTGTGGGACTGAGGTTCCTCACACCTTTGTATTTTAAGAAAGGGCAAACAGCAAAGCCCAACCCCTCTCATCCAAGCCATTCATTATTTCCCACACCTCTCTCACAGCCCCACTCTGCAGTACTGTGCCAATCTCAGCCATCTCTTTTCGGGTGGAGGCTCTTCCACGCCTATATTCTTGCGGCCTGCTTCCGAATTCCTTAATATTGACATTTATAGAGGAGCATAAAAGCAGCAAGCCAGCTAAGTTGCAAACCAGACGCTGGTGAGACTGTCTCTTAACACACATTAAAAACTCCATCGAGGCTGTGACACTTTTGTGCGTCAGGGCTGCAGCAAGAAGGCAAAAATCATGATAGTGCATCTTGTGGGACGAGAAGAACGTAGCCAGTTCCCAAACTACGGAGCGGTCATCTCCATTTCCTTACAAAATCTTCCTCCGAGGGCTGCTGGTGCTTTTAAAGGCTCGGCGGGGGAGCTGGACTTTGATGGGGTTAAACTCAAACAGTGCTGGAGACGCTGAGCGTGCTTTCCTGCCAACTCTTTGGAGAGTTGCATGCAGGAGGGTCACCCCGGTGCTTTCTTTCGGTGCCTGGCCACCCCCCTGTGAACACCCGGCTTTGCATGCACGGTCCCCGCCTCCCAGGGACCACATTAATACGTCTAGGGGCCTCTGTGCTGTAGAAACCACTGGGGAAAGTCTCCTCTGGGGAGCTCTTGCCGGGGAGAGGGACTCGTTACCTGGTCTGGGCGGCGTGAAGCCCGTACTGGCAGGGCGACTGTCGTGGGAAGATGCACAAGGAAGGATTTCACCCCTGGAGGTCGGCGCATCGGGGGCTGGAACAGGAGCATTACTGGGCCATTTTATTTGGTGCTGAGGTTTCACCTTCCTGTTGGTTGGGCGTGAAGGAAGCTGCACCCCCAGAGACGAGCAACTCGTCCTCCTCGGGAAGAACAGTGCAACAAGAGCCCTTTGCAAACCACCCAGTGGAGGCTGCTACAGAAAGGATTGCTGCTCTCCATTGCTGCCAGCCCAGCTGCCACTGGAGGGCGAGAGGCTTTCGGAGAGGACGGCCGCAGCTCAGCTTAGCCAGGACTGAAAGCAGCTGCTTTTTTTTTTTTTACTGCAAATGAATCACGCGCCTCCCCACGGCTGTTGAATAACTCAGCCGCTCCGAGTGACGCGCCGCCGACGTCAGCGCTGTCAAAGGGACCCCGGCAAGTCCCTACGGTGGGAGGCCAAACATGTATTTTTACCAAGTTTGATAGAAATGATTTAGAGCAGGGGTGTCAGACACGTCTGGGGCATAAGGGCTGCCGCCGTGGCCACCATGGGGGTTGCGGTGGCCCAGCTGAGACAGGGCAGTGCAGGAGCACACGGGCCGGGGATGGTAGGGGCACCGCGTATAGCAGCAGTGAGTTGATGGCTGTATCAAGCAAGGGTGAAGGATCCAACATCGAGCACCCTCCAGTAGCCCGGTGGGCTGGATAGAGAGGCTCCATGGGTCAAATTCAGCCGTATATTTGTTTAACATCCAATGTGGAGGAAATGAAGAAAAAAGAAAAACAACATTAGTTTTGATTTACACGTTTCTTGGAGCTACTTTGCAGGCAAGAGATGGCAAGGAAGGGAAGGAAGAGGCAGCTTTTCACCTGTGCAGGTTGTTGTGTCAGAGCCAGATCCTGTCACGCCTGTCGGGCGTCCGAGTGCAGTTCTGTTTCCACACTATTCAGCCCATGGAAGTCCACAAATGCTCTTGCCTTTGCAATGTGCTGGGCCTAGGATCGAGTCACAAACCAGCCGGAGGAAGGTGACACCCCCACCTTGCAGTTAGCTGGTTTCTGGGAGTGTGAGCAGGGGGAATAGGCACCTCAATCCTGGTAGACACCCAGCAGATACAACGGGACCTGGCCCTAATTGTCCACCGACAGGTTCTCGCACCTTCCTCTGAAGCATCCGGCTCTGGGTGCCGTCAGAGACAGGCGACTGGACCACGCAGGACCGCGGTCTGGGTTCACTACAGCAGGGACCCGCAGGCAGCAGCATCCTCGCGCACCGCGGCTTGCTTAGGATCAGAGACTCGTAGAAAACGAGGGTTGAAGGGAGCTCAGGAGGTCACATCTAGTCCAACCCCTGCTCCAAGCAGGACCAGCCCCACCTACATCATCCCAGCCAAGGCTTTGTCTACCCGGGTCTTCAAAACCTCCAAGGATGGAGACTCCACCATCTCTCTGGGTGACCTGTTCCAGTGTTTTACTACCCTCCTCACGAGAAAGTTTTTCCTAATATTCAACCTCAACTTCCCTTGCTGCAGCTTGAGCCCATCGCTCCTTCTGTCATCTGCCCCCACTGAGACCAGCCCAGCTCCATCCTCCTTGCAACCCCCTGCAGGGAGGTGACGGCTGCTATTCAATCCCCCTCGGTCTTCTCTTCTATAAACTAAATCAGCCCATTTCACCTCTTCTCAGCAGTCATGTCCCTCAGTCCCACAACCATTTTCATTGCTTTCCACTGCACTCTCTCCAATGTGTCCACATCCTTTCTGTAGTGGGGGGCCACAGCTGGACACAGGACTCCAGATGTGGCCTCCCCAGTGCTGAATAGTGGGGAAGAATCGCTGCCCCTGACCTGCTGGCCGCGCTCCTCCCAATGCAGCCCAGGGTGCTTATTTCTTACCCCTCTGGCCAGGCCCTCCCACAGCAAAACCTGCCTTCAAAACCAACACCAGGAAATTATTTTCTACACATCAGGGCATCCAGGTGTGGTACCACTGCCACCAGATGTGCTGGGAGCTGAGAGCTCGGCCAGATGCACAAAGGGACTGGACACACTCTTGGAGGAAAGGGGCACCAGTAGCTATGGAGCATGGGAGTGAGGGGCACAGCCTCCGAATCAGACCTTCCTAGACTTTAAACGGCTGGGGTGTTATGATCCCAGCACTCATTCCTGCCCAGGACAGGGGTCAGACTTAATGATCTGTTCAGGTCCCTTCTTACCCTAGAAACTATGAAATGCTGAAGGCTGCAGGTGAGAGAGGAACGGGTGGGAAACAACCCCTAGTCAGGCCCAGTTCACTCTCCTTTTCAGCCTCCGCTCTCTGGTGCTGTGCGATGCAAGGGACTGGGCAGGACAGACCGAGGTCTGACCCAGTCCATGGCAGTTCTTGTGGTGTTGAATTGCAGCTCATCGAAAGATCCCCCAAGACCTTACCGAGATCCATGGTGTACGTCAGCATCATCGTGTTCGTCATGGGCGCCAGCATCCACTTGGTCGGAGACTCCGTCAACCACCGCTTGATTTTCAGCGGCTACCAGCACCATCTCTCCGTCAGGGAGAATCCCATCATCAAGAACCTGAAGCCGGAGACTCTGGTAACGCCGCTAGGATTTGTACCGTCTTTAACCGGTCTGCTCCTGTTCCACCGCGTGGCTCTAACCCCCTTGCATTGCATTGCAGATCGACTCTTTCGAGCTGCTGTATTACTACGACGAGTATCTGGGTCACTCGATGTGGTAAGTGGCTCACGGCCTCGGGATGCAGCAAACTGCTGCTTGTCGCATAAAGACTACGGGCCCTGCCCAGTGAGACCCCCGGACCGGGCTGCCCCGACCCACCTGGCCGGTCCCACCCCCGGCGCCGTCCTTCCCCAGCCGGCAAGTCCGCAGCGTTTTCCCCCTTCCCGAGGAGCCGCGCCGTCCTGTGCGGGACGAGCCTTGGGAGCGCTGGATGAAGGTAGCGGCTGAGGGTACGTCAGCGGGTGTAGGTTGGAGGATGCTCATAGTCGCCCGCCTGTCCTCTCTGAGTCTGAGACCGGACCTGCTGCAGCCTAGCTGCCACCCCTCCCAAGGTCTCTCCCCATCCCCTGGCATGGGAACGCACGGTCCTTCCTCACCGGCAGCCGCCTGCTCGTCCTGCCAGTGCCCAAGGGAGTCTGATCCTCTCAAGCAGCCCCTAGCGCACCCCAACCCACGATCTGCAAGCCCAGCGGGGAGGGCTCCAGCCTTACAGCCCCCCCCCCCGGCGGCTGCGGGCAGCGGCACCGCGGGCACCTCTGGGAACGGACTTTGCAGACCTCGCGCCCTGATGAGAAGACTCTGCTCTCTCCCCAGGTACATCCCTTTCTTCCTGATCCTGTTCATCTACTTCACCGGCTGCTTCACCCGCGTGCAGGAGGAGAGCAGGATGCCCCTGGCCGCCCTGCTGCTCGTGGGGCCCAGCAGCCTCTACTACTGGTAAGCGGGCGAGGCCGTGCCGGGCGGGAAGCCGCGTGCATGGGATAGCGAGAGAGCCTGGATGAGGAGGGCCGACCCCCATCCCTCACGCCGGCTCTGCCCTGCAGGTACCTGGTGACGGAAGGACAGATTTTCATCCTCTACATCTTTACTTTCTTCGCCATGATGGCCCTCGTGATGCACCAGAAGCGCAAGGGGCTCGTCCTGGACAGCAACGGCCTCTTCCTCTTCTACTCCTTCATCGTCACCCTGGTCTTCATCGCCGCCTGGGTGGGCTGGCTGTGGAACGACAGGATCCTCAGGAAGAAGTATCCCGGCGTCATCTACATCCCCGAGCCCTGGGCCTTTTACACCCTGCATGTGAGCAGTCTGCACGCGCCCAAGGAAGGGCCTTAGTGCCCCGCCGGCTTGGCCATGGTTTGGGGGAAGGAGGGGGGGGGAAAGCCTAGTTTTCTAACGTCATTGCATTTCCAATAAACTCCTGACACCAGCCGCCGGGAGGTGCGTGATGTGTGAGCTGGGCCCGGGCACGGCCAGTTTCCCACCCCCTGACCCCAGTCACCCTGCAGCATGTGCTGCCTTTGCTCCCCTGCCCGGAGCCACGCTCCTCCCTGCAGCCACGAGGCCGGCGAGGGCCACCGCAGCTGGGGGTGGGCATTTAGCAAGATGCAGGTGCTGTGCAAAAGGGCCTGTCTCCCTGACTTTTGCCCCAGGCCAGATTCCCCCTCCAGCTGCCTGATGCCTCCACCCCATCCTCTTCCCAGCTGGCGGCAGAGGGAGCAGGGAAGGCACGACTAGCGTCTCCCCCAAAGCAGGGCGGCAGCACTGTCCTGTTGGAGGTGAACTTGGCCCAGGGCAGGAGAAAGGTCCTTTCCAAGCCCCCACTGCTGTCTGCACCGGTCACCGAGTAGCCGCAGGCGTCCCACCAAACAAGCCCTGCCATCGAGGGGCCAGGGAGGGTGCTCCAGGGTCCCATTTAATCCAACCACTGCCTGTCCAAACCAACCCCAGACATGTCCATCATCTCAACTCATCGTCAAACTACCGCTAGCGCTGACACAACACAATCGGCGTGTCTGTGGGTAGGTCACGGGCCTTCCCCCAGGATCTCTGCTACATCCAGCCGGCTTTCTGCAGCTCCTTAGAAGCACATCCTACTAACCCTCAAACACTCAGGTAGCAAATACTGCATGCAAAGCATGGGCAGGACCTTTCTCCTTCCGGGAAAGCTCTGGCTAAATCGATGGTTGATATCTGCAAAGTGGTGTCAGATCCCAGCACAACCCACACGTGGGCAAAAAGTAAGTGGCAGGAAGAAAAAAAAGGGGGTGGGGGTGTAACCTCGGGCCTGGCAGGCAGTAGGCGCAGAAGCAACGTGACTGTGATGGAAGGGCCGTTGTTCTACAAAATTTGGAGCCAATCTATTACACGCCACAATTACACCCCAGCCAGAGACCAATTTGCAGCACAGCTGGAACCAAGCCCCGTCTTTGCAATCATGTAGAACGACGCTACAATCAGCGCAGCAAACGCTTCGTTCCCAGGTCACCGACTTCATTGTGATTGTAGCGCCGATGAAGCCGCATTTCCACCCATCCATTGTGCAACTGCCAGATTTTTTCTCCCAAAAGTATCTGGAGCATCGGCGGATCTGTACAGACAGCCGAGACCGCCCCGCGCTTGTCTCGAGACTCCTCGAATTGAAGCAAGGAGCAAACAGGCCCGGGGAGGAGTGGGTGCATGCATGCACTCAGGTGCATCCTTGCAGGGTGCAGGTGCTTCCTCAGCCTGATGAAAGGTATTTATACCCGAAAGCTTGCAAAGAAGGAATTGTTCCAACTACTTGAGTTGGGCTAATAAAAGATACCAGGTTTACCCAAAGGACTTTGTCTGCCTATGATGTCTACAACATATATCCTTGCACAGTGGGCATGGGACTACCAACCGCTCCACCGAGACGATGGGCAGAGGGATGTCCTAGGCTTCTGGGTATGCTGGTTGCTGCATGGGGTTGGGAGGGAATTTTTTCCCCTCCACCTACGTGTGTCAGGGTTTGTTTTTTAAGCCTTTCTCCGAGGCACTGGGTGTTGGCAGCAGCCCAGGCTGGGGATGGGGACTGGGCTGTGCCAATGCTTCTGCTGGGACCAAAGCCAGAGCGTCCTTGGGGAGAGGGTCTTGCCCCTGCACTCGGGCTCAGACTGATGCTGTACGGGGGGGGAGGTGGTCAGGAAGGGATTTTGTCCCATGATCAGATTGGTACGGACTGAGAGTGGCGGGGGGTTGCCTTCCTCTGTAATGGGGGCACGGCCTCTTCCCAAGCTCCTATTAACATTTGCAGCAGCAGGATGTTGGCCACCGCGGTCCCCCTGCTTTACCCGGGGCAGGTTCAGGTGTGATGTCTCATGTTGGGTCAGGGTCGACTAACTTTACTAAGAGGTTAGGCAGTGAATTTGTCTGGGATGATTTGGATCGGGATGACCCTGCCTCAAGCAGGGGCTCGTTAACTAGATGTGACCTCTGCAGATCCCCTCCAGCCCTGCTTCTCCAGGATTCAGGTCCCGCGTACACACATTTACGGGGTCTTTTCCACATCTTTGTCTCATCTCGGAGGAAAAACTGAAGCTTGAAAAACCCCATTTTGCATCCATGCAATTCCATGAGAAAAACACTGCGCTTTTTGGCGAACAATGCAGATTTCATCCAATTTTAGTTTATGTGCTGCTGAATATTTTTATACAAAATAATTCCCACCCAGATGAGACTGCAACCCTTCCTGGTTCAGTTTTCCCCTCCTTCTCTCCATTCGGCTTCCTTTCTCGTGGCCCCGTCTCAAAAGTCACGCTTGGTCCTTTCCTCATTTTCCCAGGGGCTTTCCCAGGTCACTTAGGTGGATTAGGCTTTCCTAACTGCGAGCTGGATGGGGAGGATTTTATTCTTCAAGGAATTTAGTTTGGAAGGGGTTTGGGTAAAGAAATGTTAATAAAAAGCAGTTTTCAGCCGGCTCAAAACCACTTCCCCGATCATGCCACGAGCCCACCCGCTCTCCAGTCTCCCTTAAACCATCCAGCTTTTGGAGGCTTTGTTTGCAAGCCTGCCTTCCAGCCCTCGATAGATCCTAAAAGCAGCGACCAAGAAACGGAGGCCGAAACGCAACCCTCCCTGCCAAAGCCGAGCGCAGCGCAAGCGGCTCAGCCAGGGCACGCAGTTACAAAGTTGAACTTCTTCTTCCCTTGCCCGGCAGCAAAACCCTATGACGAGTGAATCACAGAGGAATCAATAACCCCTCCGCGTCCCTGCTAAACAGCCTCATTAGATACCAGCCTGTCTCCAAGGGGCAGTATTTAAGCACAGCATGCGGCGCCTTGCAATCTTTTCGGGATTACCGAGCCTTTTGTGCTCATTATGTCGTCTGACCCCAGGGCTGAGCCGACCTCAAATTTAGGCCCGGGAAAGTTCTGCCTCTGGTTTCTGGCTTTTTTTGGTGGGGGGAAACAAAACAAAACAAAACAAAACACCCCTCATTGTTCACAACGTGCCCGAAATCCCCAGTGCATTGTCGGAGCTCGTCCCTGCGAGCTCCCACGCGTGCGTCGCATCAGCAGCCGCGGCCGGCGCTGGCACCCGAGCCTTGCAGCGTGGATCCGGGCTGGTAGCCATGGCAGCAGAGTATTTATTACAGTTCTTGCCATTCTCCACCCAGCATCGGTGGACTTCAGCCCTTTAATCAACTAGGAAGTCGGTCGCAGGACGCAGGCAGCAAGCACTTGGGACAGGGCAGGCGGCTCCTGCGCAAATGGTGAGTGGCAAGCCTGGGGGGCTCATGGGGAAGGGGTCTTCTCGCCCGCGCCAACCCGTCTCTTCCCCTTCCTCTTTTTTATTCATCGTGCTACAGGCAAAATTCCTGTCCCAGGATCAAATTAATGGTACGTACCAGCGTTTCTTTCATAAGCAGGGTCAGTTTAGGAAGTTGGCTGCTCATTAAGAGGGTCTCCTTCTAGGGGAGCGCATTTTGCCTCCTGGTATTTTTGTTTCTGGGGACACGTGCGGCCACCCGAGACACGGTGCAAGGTGCCGTCCTGCCATGCACGGCATCCCCGGGTCTGTGCGCCAGCCAAGGACGCTGGGTCTCCCAGGGCGCGGGAGACAGAGGGGAGGGGGATTCACGTCTCGCCGTCCAACAGCTCTGGATAACACGGTTGGGGCAACCTCTGGAGATCGAGAGGGGTCCTAGCAAAGCGGGGCTGGAAGGGAGGCCACATCGAGCCCACGCTGCTCTAGGCAGGATCCTGCCCAACTACACCACCCCAGCCCCGCACCTGTTGAACCTGCTCAATCTCCAGGGATGAGATTTCATGGCATCTCGAGGTGCCTTTGCAATGCTCGAGTCAGAAAGCGCCCCCTCGTCTCCAACCTCCCTTGCCGAAATGCAAGACCCTTGCTCCCCAGCCTGCATCTCCATCCATCCACCCTCGGGGCGACTCCCCGCCGGGTAGCTGAAGGCTGCTCTCAAATCCCACCCCCGGTCTGCTCTGCACCTGGTTCATTCAGCCTTTCCTTCTAAGTCCCATTTCCCAGGCCTTTAATCAGTTGTGTTGCTCTTCGCTGGACCCTTTCCCATCTCTGCACACCTTTCTTGAAGCACAGGGCCCAAAATCAGGCACGGGACTCCAAGCGCCGAATAGAGGGGAAGAATTGCTGCCCCGGCTGTGCGAGTGACCCTCCTCTTCACAACCCAGGTCCTGCCCTTTGCACTCCCCGCAGCCCAGCCAGTCATCCTGCCCCAAGTGCAAGACCTGGCACTCGTCCTGGTCTCATTGCACCCCACGGGAGACCGCTTCTCCAAAAGCACGAGGCTGCGGGCACGCGACACCTCCCTGGCACGTCTGAGCAATGTGGGGACCTTGGGCAAGTCATTTTACCCCTCTGCCACTTTGGGGGAGAGGCTTAAAAGCATGTCAAAAACCTCTGGGGCAGCCCAGAGAACAAGATGCTTCTGGTTATAACAGGCCCGTGGCTTGGCAGGGGCCGTCTTGGGGAGCGAGGCTGAGGAGACAAGAGGAGCCGACTGCGCGCAAAGAGGATCAGGGAGGGAGTCGGGTCACGGGGGAGCAGCGCCCCGAAAAGAGAGAGCCGTGAGGCAATAGCAGCAGAGGAAAGCTTTGGTCTCCTCACTGCCCACTCCCCGGGTCAGGACGGGGACGGGGGGCACACGGCAGGACCCCCCAAACCCCGAGATTTCAATATACAACTGTGTCTGGTCAAAAGGAAAAGAAAAGTCTCGGGCTCAGTTAAATGCGCTTTTTATCTTCCTGATGGGTGGCTTTGTGCTTTCAAGTCAAAGCCATCTAAAGTGGCAAAACCTGTTATTTTGGGGTTTTTAACTAGAGTTCAAGGAGTGTTTTTCCCTCTACGATAACAACCACAAAGGCAAGATCAAAGCCAGCGACCTGATCACCGTGATGCGGTGCCTGGGAGCCAGCCCGACTCCGTCGGAGGTGGACAAGCACCTTCTCTGGCATAAAATTGGTAAGTGCAGCAGGGCCGGCATTATGGCCCGAGGGACACGCTGGGAGCTTTTCTAGGACACATCAGTAGTGCGGAGTGGGGCAGATGTAGGCGAGACCCTGGGGTAACATAGGACAACCCGACGTGAGTCACGAAACAAGCCGCACGCGGGGTGGTGGTGAAGGCGAACACACTTCAGTCACAGGCCAGGCTTAAAATCAGCATTGCCATAGACAGAGATGTAGAAGTCCAGGAGGACAGGTGCCTAGGAAAGATTCAGTGCAATCCGGGATGTCTAGGACCTCCGACATCCTTAAACCAGCCGTGTTTTAAGGGATGACAGAGGATGGATCACTACGCACACCTTGCTCATACGCTCTCCCTCCTAAAGCATCCACTACTCCCATTGTCGGTGACAGGATACGGGGCTGAATGGACCCCGGTCTGGGGTCATATTGCCGAGGCCCCGGGTGCTGCTGCTCTGGTGAGCTAAGAGCCTGCAGCCCTTCAAAGCCAAAGAGGGGGTGGGAAACACGGTGCTTTCATCTAGGAGAGCAGAGCAGGGATCAAAGGAAAGGCAGGCGAGGCGGATGGACTGAATCCGCCTGGAATTAGCAGCTCGCACGACATCTGGCAAAGCCACAGCATTGCTGCTGCTAAAGACCGGGGTCATTGGACAAATCACAGGATCCTCAGACTGGTCCAAGCCCCTGCACCAATGCAGGAGGCTGCTCCTAAATCACCTCTGCCCAAGCCTCACCCAGCACCCTCCTGAAAGCCTCCAGGTCAGGAGATTCCCCCACATCCCTGGGCTCCTCCACTGCCTCCCTGCTCTCCCAGGCAGCAATGGTTCCCCAAATGCACTGTAAAACCTACTTGGTTGCAATAAAAAGTCAAATTAGAGTCCTTACATTGATTGTCAACGCAAATTGGAGGCACGTTTCATGCCCCAAAGAGGCAGCACCTGCCAGTAGTTCTGGTGGCGTCAGCCCTGGTTTTCCTTATTTTTCTGATAGGCAAAGAGGGAGTTATTACCCCAAACTGTGCACGTCCTTAATGCTTGTCCTAAGGACACAGCAGAACAGCAAAGACCCAGGAGCCTCATTTATCTTTAAGTGCCACGGCCACTTATCACAGGCTGGGTCTTGAGGGGATTGCCTTCATTTAGCACCACGGCAAACATCCAAAAGTAGTACGGGAGGCTTTGTACCTGTTTGAAGGTCGACACCTTCGTAGGCAAGGCAAAGCATCCCTCCCCAAGGGCCGCACAGACCGTTTCTGTGCAGTGGTAGTAGCATGCCAGGAAGCAAATGGGCATAAGTCACCCAACGGAAAGAAAGGCAGGAGCTGGTTGGATCCAGTGGTAATAATGCAGAAGAGACAGAGCCGGCCCAGCCCAGGAGAGAAGGGACAGGTCTCTGGGGAAAGAGGAAGCACAAAAGGAGGTAAGGGAAAAAAAAAATGTTCATCAGGTCAGAATAACCCCCTGGTTCTTGTTGCATTTCCAGACCGGAGAGCAGAACTGGACTTTTCCACCTTTCTGAATATAATGTACAGGCAAATGCAGCAGGAAGACCCACAGCAGGAAATCCGCACCGCCATGGCCATGATAGACAGGCAGAAGAAAGGCTTCATCCCCGTGTCCGAGCTGAGAGCCAAGCTCACCAAGATGGGAGAAAAGCTTTCCGAGGAGGAAGGTATGGTGTCACACGACAGGTTACGCCCAGAGCTTTGCCCCCTTCGGCTCCACCGGCCTGCACTGGAGGGAGACGGGATGGTGAAATCCCTGCAGCCGGTTAGCACCCAAATTTGTCTACACTATGAATGCTCAACCCCATTAGGGAGCGGAGTAGGAGGGGAACTGCATGCTTTCTGCTTGCGGCGGCGTGTCCTGGGGCATGCGGAAATTGAGGTCCCATTGTCCCTGCCTGCGTCATCACATGGATGCGGTGCGTTGCTGCAATGTCAGGGTAGCACAGAGCGTGGCACTTTGCAACGTCGCGTACCAGCGGGCAACCAGAGGCAGGGCAGGGCCAACCCAAGAGCTGCTACAGGGGGATAGCCATAAGCCAAACCTTTGCTAGAGACTGTAAGCATGCAGCCAGATGCATTTTAATATGGAGAGGGCTACTTACCTGGGGTAGGAGACCATGTGAGAACCAAGCTCCCAGGATTTACCTGCAGGAAAGGTAATGCCGATCCTTAGATCAACCAGTAACTTGAGGCCACATCCCAGTCTTCCTTATGCTAGCACATGCCTGGAGCAGTCATGCTAAAGTGAGTCTCTGCAAGTAAAGTTTGGTGCTTGGCAGCTGTGGTGGGAAGATGAGGTTTAAGAACATGAGCAGCACCACATTGCATCACGACGGCCCATCTCACCCAACACCCGGTCTCTGACGCAGCTGTAGGAGATGTTGTAAAGGGAAAGCACGTGAACGCAACGTGCCTAGAGTGATCCATCTCCTGCCACCGTCTCCCTTGCATCCACCACTTGGTTTAGGGACATCGGAGGATACATCCCTGACTGCGCAGCTCCCCATAGCCCTATCCTACATGAATAGGTTGAACCTGGCTGTACTACCTGCCTCTACTGGCGCCAGTAGCAACACTCCCTGCGCCGTCCAAGAGAGGTTCTCACGTTCGTCTCCTTTCCGATCGCCTCGGGAAAGAGAGGTTTTCTTCTGAACAGAGACTGCTCGCTATGCCCGTCAGATAAAATGCCCACAAAGGCAGCTTCGCCGTACTCGGCCGTGCGGGCTCCAGGCCACCGCGCACAAGAGAAGCTGGCAACTTCCCAGGGAACTCTGCTGTGGTTCCCAGCGCTGAAAGGAGCACAGAGAGGGACTTTTTTTTGATTAAACGACTCTCAAAGGCATTTCTTACAAGCTGCCCCTTTGTCTGAAATCTCCCTCCAGGGTACAACAGGAGGGAGCTCTCAAGGGGCATCAAAAGGATCAGAAGGTATTCTTGTACAGCTGATCTTTTCCCCAGCGTGTAGCAAGCATCAAAAAAAGGGGGCTTTCTGCTTCACTGCTCACAAAATAAACCGTTTGGTCCAAATTGGAGGGGAATCAGACCAGCCACTTCTGAGAGAGGGCGAGAACGCCGTCAAATGCTACCGCCTCATCCTTTGAACACTCATGTCGCTTTATTCCTCCAAAAGGGATCGGCCGCGGGCTTCACATTTTGGCTCCTTCTCAAGGCCCCCAAGCACGGGCGCTTTCTGCCACGCTGCGGCTCAAGGAGGCCGAAGAGCTTTGAAGCGATGGGATCTCTGCTAGGTTAGGACTTGCCAGGAGCGGAGGAAAGGAGGGTTGGAAGGGATCTCACAAGGTCACATCTAGTCCAGTCCCCTGCTCAAGGCAGGAGCATCCCTGAATAAACCGTCCCAGTGAAGTTTGTCCAACTTGTTCCTGAAAACTTCCCAGGACGGAGATCGCATCTACGCCGCTTGTTCCAGTGCCCGGCCACCTTCGTGGGTGGAAACTTCCTCCTCATCTCCAACCTAAGTTTCCTTTCCTGCAGCTTGAGGCTGTTGCTCTTAGCCCTGTCCCCTATGGCCACAGAGTCTACTTCCATCCTCTATAATCACTCTTCAGATATTAGAAACCGATTACCGTCTCCCCGCCTCCGTCGTCTCTTTGCCAGACTAAATAACCCTACTTCTTCCAGCCCTTCCTCCTAAGTCATTCTGACCCATTTGGTAACACTTAGTAAGACCCAGACTTTGCACACACACTGCTCCAGGCACAACCGCTGTCCCTCCTAGTGCTAACAAAGAGCGTGCGTTTCGTCGGGACAGCCTGAGCAACCCTCACCATCGGTGCTAAACCAGCCGTCTGGGAGATCGCCCAATATGACAGCCCTGCTCTCCCCGACCCCGGGGGTCTTCAAGAGGAGGCTGGACATGCACCTGGCTGGGTCGTCTGACCCCAGCGCTCTTTCCTGCCCAGGGCACGGGGTCGGACTCGATGATCTCTTGAGGTCCCTTCCGACCCAAACATCTCTAAATCCTACGAATAAAGCACGCCTCGATTTGGGAGAAAGCACAGGAAAAACAGCGTACGCAGCTTTTTACAATCTGAAGGCACCTTTGCAGTGATGAGAGCCGAATAAAAAAGCAACACATATTATAGAAGTATTTCCCACAATTAAGGGCATCTTATGGGGGGCAGGTCACAGTCCTCCGAGAGCAGAGATGTGGTTTGTCTCCCAAAGGCCAACGGTGCGTTATAGATTCAAGCTGTTTTTTCTCAAGAAGACATCCACCACAGACCTTAGCCTGACACCCTAAACCCAGCTTCCTGAACCACGATAAATATTTGATGCTCAGACTCGATTTCACTGTCATCCGCAATGTTCAATAGCTGCCGGCAATGGCATGTAGCTTTGTTTACAGTAGCTTCAAAAACACAAAAGACAGGGAAAAAACCCCCACCTTTCTTCAATGTATTACCATTTTTATTTTACAGAGAGGAATGAAGGGTTTTCCTTTTTTCTCACGTATAATGGCCAGGGGTTACCCTAAGTTTAACCCTTTAAAAGGATATGGTTACCAGGGGGATAGTCTCTTATTTGAAAGTGGAAATATTAGACCTCTTGATCACATAAAAGACAGTTACTTACCTTACAGCTACTGTAGCGGTTCAATACCCGTTGTGCACAAAGATTTTATTCACCCCATGCGGAGACGGGATGATTGGGGCCAGCAATGTCCATTGGGGTGCATCTGTGCCCTCGATGCCCTCGTGCTCTCAGCCCAGCACCGTCCATAGCGTAGGGGGTTGAGTCAACCCAGCACCCCCCCCCCCCTTTCACCAAAACTCAAACTCGGAAGAGTGCTCCCTAGCACGTGGAGGCCAAACACGTGGTGTTATTTATTCATCACAGGGGAGTCCTCATCTCGAAGAGCCATTGCCTTTCCTTCCAGGGACCAGTTGCATGGATTGCACTCTTGGCAACCAACAAGGCAGGATCTGTTTGACTTGGGTGAGAGGAGGGGGTGTCTTGGGGTTTGATTGAACAACGGGAGCTGGAAACCTCTACCTGAAGACAAGCCTTGCAAAGATGTGGACCAAGCGCCACGTAGCTGCCCCTAGGACAGGAATGTCCTTCCAGCGGGCTACATGAGCTCCGTTGTAGCCAGATGGATCCAACTTGGCCATGCCTTAATGAACACCAAGGGAGCAGGGGTTGGGAGTGGACTACCTCAGACTTAGCCTCCAGGTAATGAGGGAAGGATTATGCGGGGTCCCAATTTGGGCCCCTTCTGGAGCAGAATTCCTGGCATTTCTTGGTCTTGTCTATGGTAAATAAGAGGTCGATCCCAGCTTGAGAGATGTCCTGCCATGCAAGGTCCTCCATCACCGTTCCTGTCGGTCTGAGATCTGCCTGCCCATGAGTCTCTGGAAGACGCAGGGCCGGAGGAAGGATCGGAAGACAAATGTGCAAAGCTCATGGCTTCCTAAGGAAGCAGAAATGACCTAGTTCTTCCTTATGGGGTGACTTCATGACAAGCAAGGGCAGCATCTGCGGAGGAGGAACAGCATGTCAAGTGGGTGGTTTTATGTCCCAAGACACTTATGTGCAGAAGAGGATGTTGAAAGCACCCAAGGCCCCGAGTTTCTGGGCAATCCAGACAACTTCCCCTTCTGTTAGTGGAGGCGTCCATCACAGGTCCCTACTAGGGGGAGGCGCAAAGGGTGGGGTTTCCAGCATCAATGGAGTCTCAGACTAAAAGGCTGAGGGATGCACGTGTCAATGGGCAAGAAGAACAACACACTAATTAACCATGGTAAGACTGTCCAATGGCCACGAGCAGGAAGCAACAGAGACCGCACATGGTCCTCTAAACCAGACTCCACATGGACAACCAAACCAATTCTCTAGCCTCCGCTTGACAGAGGATTGGCCCTATGGCCTGCAAGCCTGTTGCCCAAAGCTCAGTGGAGTTCATTGGATGTTAAAATGAACACCTGCTAAAACCAAACCTTTATAAGAATCAAAAAAAAGCGTGCAGGGGGCAAGCAACAAGATTCCTGTTGCTTCCTGAAACGTAGGAACAGAAAGAGTATATCCAGTTCAACAGCGACTTGGTACAAATGACGTTTCTCATGTTTGATGAGAAAGGAATCAACAAAAAGATATCAACTCCCCTTTTACTTGCTTAGTTTTTAGGAAGGGGAGGGTCAGTATTGGAAGTCAGAGCATTGGAAAACACATCTTCAACCCACAAAGACAGGCATATTGGCAAATAGTACCTTGTGCACACTTCCAACATTAAGGGATATGTTTTAAAGTCAGAAAGAAGAAACTGTTCTTTCTTTCCATTTGCCTGCTTGTTTGTAACACTAAAAGTCGGTCTACGCGAGGAAGTGGCATTAGACTGCCCAAGACATGCATGGAAACCGAGTCAGTCAAGTGCAAGTCCTCTCTTTTGGTTTAGCTTTAATAAATGGAGTTTAATTTAAACCCGTTCCTGTACTGAAGCAACCTGGCCCAAGTGCAGGTCAGACCAGTTTAAGAACTGATTTTCATAGACTCATAGACATTCGGGCTGGAAGGGACCCCGGAGGATTATCAAGTCCAGCCCTCTGCCCCAGGGGCAGGAAGTCCGCAGGGGTCATAGGATCCCAGCAAGATAAGCATCCAAATGCATCCTGAAGGTGTTCAAAGTGGGTGCTTGAACCACCTCTGGTGGCAGTCTACTCCAGACCTTGGGGGCTCAGACAGTAAAGAAGTCCTTCCTTATGTCCAGCCTGAAATGGTCGCGGCGGAGTTTGTGACCGTTCAACCTCGTCATCCCTTGGGGCGCTCTGGTGAACAGACGTCCCCCCAGATCCTAGTGGTCACCCCTTATAAACTTATAGGTGGCCACCAGATCACCCCGAGCCTGCGTTTTTCCAGGCTGAAGAGTCCCGTGGCTCTCAGCCTCTCATCGTAAGGTCCGGTTTCCTGCCCTCCGACCCCGCACGTGGCTCTCCTCTGCACTCTCTCAAACTTCTCCACATCCTTTTTGAATTGTGGAGCCCAGAACTGGACGCAGTACTCCAGCTGCGGCCTCACCAAGGCCCAGTACAATGGGAGAATGATGTCCCGGGATTTGCTTGAGAAGCATCTGTGGATACAAGCCAGCGTTTTGCTCGTTTTACTAGCTGCAGCATCACATTGCAGGCTCATGTTCATCTCGTGGTCAGTCATGACCCCCAAGTCTTTCTTCTGTAGTACTAGCCAGCGTAGCACTGCCGAGCCTATAAGCATGCTGCAGGTTTTTCCTCCCAAGGTGGAGATCCTCGCATTTTTCAGTTAAACCACTGACAATTTCCTACACAGACAAGGCTACTAGGCCAGTGTAGCTCCCGTGGCTTTAGTGGAGCTACACGCTAGCTGAGGACCTAGCCCACGCCTTCAACTGTTTTCAGGTCAAATGTCCTCATTACTGCTCCATGCTCTTAAATCTGTGCCTGTGTGTGTGTCCTAAAAACTATAGTATATATTAGTTACTAATATTTGAGGCAACTCATTCCAATATTGGAGGGTTCAGCATAAAAATCAGTATAGTTATGCTGTGCTGTCCATTCTTTGCAGTGGATGACCTTCTGAAGGAAGCCAAGGTTGGACCAAATGGGATAATAAAATACGAAGATTTCATCCGTAGGATCACAATTCCCGTCACAGACTAATGAATTTTGGAAGAGCAGCGGGCATAGAGGAAGAAGCAACCAGTATCTCGTGTTTCCCTCCGTTGCTTTGGACTCTTTAGAGTCATTCCTGCTTGGCTTTAAAGATCTTTTGCCTTCTCTTGTCAGTTGGGATGGAGCATCGCACGTCAGATGTTTGATGCATTATTTCCAATAAATGAATTGCAACATTATGTAAAACTTGTCATGTTTACCAATCAGCTGACGGGTTCCTCTTTAATAAGGTCTTTAAAGTTTTTTGCAAGGCAAAATTTGTGACCTATGCTAACATCACATGGAGATAACTCTTCTGGAGACAGAACATGCCAGGGCTTGTGACATCCCTATCGTCCCAGCTCCAGGCACACTGTTCCCTGTACATGGTACTTCAGGGAGCATGGCTATGCCACCTATAAACCTTGGCGATCACAGCACTGCCTAGGCCCCAGCAGGTCTGTACGACGCGACTCTCTGATATTTTGCTGTTACTGAGATGCCAAAACAACACAGCACTCTCAAGGTACAACCAGAAACCTATTCCTAGGGCAGGGAGAGCAGTCAGGCAGATTTGAGTTCTTCCAAACAGATCCCAGGAAATACTGGTCACTAAACTCAGAGAAAGGAAAACTCATGGTCCATGAAAACTGAAGGGATGCACCACACATCCTTTACTTCACTTCTATAAACACTTGGCGAGTGGAAGAGGAAGAGCGAGGCCTCCTTACTGCTGTGCTCGTGCTACCACGTTTTATGAAATCAGGCAGATGAATCAATTTCTAAAACTGTCTCCATGAATTTAGGTGGTTGCTTTAATCTTTCAGAAGAGATAAGTCAAGTACTTGGCCAAGGCAGCTTGTTACTGCTGAGGCACTTGGGAGGGGTGCCCAGAACACATTCCTAGCATATGGACAGAGTATAGAGTTGCCAACCCAAGATTTTTTTTTAAACCAACAATGCACAAAGTTTTTACTGTCAGCCAAACTTTTTTTACTGACATATGTCTTACAGAGTGTAAATGTAATCCTCCTGCCAGGCTCTGGACAAGGGTTGGGTTGAAATTTAGGGGTTTAACACCAACCATACTAAAAAAGCTTGTCAGTAAAAAGTGTGTAGATTATCAGTTAAACTGCCCCCTACAGGGGTCCCTATACCCTGATCCCCTCCCCAGCTTTGCCCCTGCCAGCCCCACACCCTGCCCTGGCAAGGACCCCCAAAAGAGGACCAGTTGTCTACCTGCCCTGCGGCAATGTTACTGGGAGGCAATAGGACCCAGCAGCAGTATCAACAGCAGATGACTGGGGCCAGGAGGCACAAGGTGCTCTGCTCTGTCCTTCAATGCTTAACTCCAGCTTTGCTTCTCACAAGAGACCTTCAATCACCAGGTTGCTCAGAGTTCTTATGGACGGCTCAATTTTTTAATAGACTTTACAGACAGGCGTTTTTAGCCTGGATTTTTTTTTTTACAGATAGTCGGAAACCCTGGCAGAGCGCAGGACACAAGCAGCTGTGAGTGGAACAGCTTCTCTGTGGACATGATCTGTACTGAGCCCCTAACGAGTCACACAATTCTTCCTTTGACTGTAGCCTGGAAAGCCCAGTCCTGTTTATCTAAACTCTTGTCACCAGAGGGTCACGTTCCAGTTTTAAGAATGGTCCAGCTGACCATGATATGCAACTCACGGCTCCATATATTTCCCATGTGCAAATCTCCTCTGGCATCAGTGGGAGGCTTGAACAGAGTCAATTATCTTAACACTGCAGTTAAACATCTGTTCATTTCCTTAGTGAGGTAACACAAGTCTCTGTTAGGATGGCTGCTAATTCTGTTCATTGGTCTTCGTCCTTCCTCAGTGCCCTTTCTATTCAAAAGGCCTCCCCTGCTTTCAGCACTCGCTATTTCCTCCTCTGCAGCAGCGAGCCAGCTCCCTTCCACTTGTAAAATAAGCAATAATGAGCAATAAACCTCTTCCTCATTCTGTTTGTAAAACGAGCAATAATGAAAGAAGACCAACATTAGACTGCAGCGCTAGCTTCCTCATTGCACTGTAAAGGCAGGGGCAATGCCCACACCGCTCAGCCGCTGTTTCAGATTATCTGCAAACCAAGGAAAGCAGTGTATTGAACTGTTGGCAGACAAGGTTCTTTGGGTAAATCTGATGTCTTTTATTAGACCAACTCACATAGTTGGAAAAATTCTTCTTACCAAGCTTTCGGGCACAAACACTCTTCATCAGGCTGAGGAAACGTCTGCAGATGGTCTGTGCTCTTCCTGGATGGAGTGACAAAGCAGCCAGAGGCCAGTAGGTATGCAAGAAAGCCAGTCAGTTAAAATGTAGATTGAGGTGGTTAGTTGGTGAGAGACAAGGAAAAGGGGAACTGTTCACATTCGAGACATCCTTCTTATAGGCATTAAGGCTGGAAACTTTCTTTTTAAATGAAAACCTAGCTGGTGCAGTCTGATTATGCTCTGTGGGGCACCTCAAGATATCAAGCAAGCCAGATGAGCCTAAAACTATAAACCAGAACTTTTCAGTCTTATGAAACCTTTAAAAAGTACTTCTACGCTATCAACCCACAACTGAGGTGTGACTTGCTGACATGTTTCAGAGGAGTCAGAGATCTTACTGGTGTCTCCACATACAGTATTCCCAGAAAGTGCTTGCATAAAGACTTATCAGGGAATTGGTGTCCAAATAGAGAGGCACAGAGAGGCATCAGTCGCACACGGGTCAATGACATCACTGCAGAGAGCTGGGATGGAGACAGCTGTGCAAACCTTGGCAGGCCAATTACCTAGAGGGGGGAAGTGCTGACTGGCAGACGAGGCCACGACAGTCCAGGTCTTTAGCAGAGGGACACACTAGCCAGGCATGGTTACTGATGGCTGCAAGCCTGCAACTGGTTTCAAGCAGGCAGAGCCTTGGTGTTCACACTCCGCCCTACTGGCATCACTGGGGACCCACTTGCTTGGTTAGCTGCATGACCGGGATCTTAACCACATTTTGTGTGCCCATGTTTGGCCATGACAGTAACAGGTTGGACAAGCCTAGTTAAACAGGCCGTTGGACCTTTCAACGAATAACTATGGCCCCAAACTCTGCGGTGATGAGCATTAGTCCCGTTTTACACATGGAAAAACTGAGGCACACAGAGGGCAGAGGACTTGCCCAAAGGCACACAAGAGATGAGGAACCCAGATACCCGTCACTGGGTCGTATGCTTTAGGCGCAGAACCAGCCTTTGTACCTGTGCCCCGTTTCCATTTGGCCATCAAGACTCGACTTGCAGTTCCCATGAAACATATCAGCGACCACAAAATAAATCGGGACAAACAAATCCTCGTAGGTTTAAAAAAAATATCTAAATTGTGTTAAGTCCTCAAAGAGCACAGGAGCGGGCGGTAAAGGGCCATGATCTCTGCTGACCTACCTTGTTGTGTCCGTCTAGCGTCTGCTGACGTGGAGGAGCAGCTTCACACTCCAACAACACTCCCATTTAAACAAAAAAAAAGGTAAATGCTGCAGGTGCTACTGAGGGACTCCAGTGAGAAAGACAACCTTGCTTTTAACCAATCATAAAAAGACGATCCCGTCTCCCCCATTTATAAGTGATAAATAAATTCTTGACATTTCAGGCAAGGCCCATCTGCTGCTCTCCTCACCACTCCCTTTGGGGGAGACATGCCAGCCGCTTGTTTGGGAAAGCAGCAAAATACAGGGCTGGTCTGTGCAGCGCAGAGATGGGGGTACCCGTGCCAGCTCTGAACAAGCTGGTACACATTCACAAAGCAAGGCAGTGTGCGGCAGGACTTGCTTGGGCCCCGGGCCCAGCATCGCCAGCTAGTTGGCTCTGTAGAGTGATGCACCGACACGGCTCTACTGCTCCTGAGCTGGAGCGAGCTTGTGTATCCCCACACAGCACTACATCACACCATCTATATCAACACCTATTGCCGGTGATCCAAGACAGGTGAGTAATTTTTCCACACTAGCCATAGCACTCAACTACTAGAAACCCACCGCTTTGGTGAGAAGTGGTAACAGCTTTGATGTGACCTGGGGACTGAGCGTATCAAAGCCTAACAGAACCCAACGCCGTGTCACTGCCTTTACTTACTGCTACCCAGAAACAAACCGGCTCAGAGTAAAGACGAGGGACAATGTCCTATATGTCCTTGCACAAAGGGAGCCTCTGGCAGAGGCAAGGAGAGCGGTGCGTGCAACAGGTTACCTGAATATACAGGTACAAAGTACTGTTTCAGGGCAGGGGACACATTCACAGATGAAGCCTGCCTGTCCAAGACACGTTCCTGTGAGATTCATGCTCCAGGAGAGCAACCCGCATTACTTACAGTAGAGAATACAGCATAACTGAATGCCTTTTTTTATTACATCTAAAGATTTCTACATAAACAGGTAACATTCAATAGGTAAACAATTTTTTCCAATGCATGTAATAAATATTTTCACTTGGTACTTTTATACAAACTGACATTGGTCTACTATACATTTTTAAAAGCCATTTACTGGTTTGGCATGCCATATGGAAACTAAGAGAAAGTTTTAAGGCAATGAATCACAGATTTAAATTCATGGAATTAATGGTAACTTTTTAATATTCTGCTTATATACATTTTCCCTTTGATAATTATAACAATTCACAGCAGCACTTTTGGGGACCACCAGAAATTCTCCCTTGTTAGAAACCTAAGTTCTGTTAAAAAAAAAAGAAAACCAAACACTTACATTGATAAAATGAAATCCTTTCTGAATACATTTTAAAATGTGCTTTAAAACCCTGAAATGTTTAGCGCAGTGAAGGATTAACTTTTACAACGGTCTCCCGACAGTCCTTAGCTTTCAGTTAGGAGGCAACTCCAAGACACAGTTTAATGCAAATCCACAAGCCATCCCATCCTTGAGAGGGCTTATTGAATCCTTGCCATGGAGGGTAAGGAGCAGGCCTACAATTGCAATAATGCCTATATAGTCATGGAAGTACTTCTGACATCTTTTAATGCTCAGGTATAGTCGTGTATGGTGTATTTTTTCCCCCTAGAGGATGTATTCAATAATGCCCATAAAAGTGATTCAAAGTCACTTCATCTCTGCTACTCAAATGCCACTGATTTCCTCATATCTGTGTGTATCTATATGTACCCACACAATATTAACAGAACACAAACAGACACACGCATGAGCATGTGCACACCCACACACCTACCCTTCTACTGGAAGAACTGAAGGACCAAAAAAAACAACAAAAATGACCACTACTCTGACAAGTATACAGACTCTACCATCTTGTCATCTACAGTCAATTTGGCAATATTGCAAACCAGCCAAAACAAATGAGTTACTTTACTGCACCTTTAATCAATATGCAAATGAAGTGGGGGTTATAGTTATTTATAATGAACTGCCAGAGAACTCAGGCTGAGTATTTCTACAAAGTCGTGTTAGCCGCGATCAAATGTGAAGTTCCAGAAAATTATCAATCTTACGAAACGTACTGGCATGGGATAGAAATACCCACAAAGCATGTACAGAACAAATACCACACGGGAGGATTAAAGAGCTTTTGCTGTCCCTTCTATGTGGAACAAGATTAAAAAAAAAAAATGAAAAAGCTGAACTGAAAAGCCCTCTTGCTCTTATTTAGATGATGGAGGAATGAAAGGGGAAGGGTGCCATCAGATGACTTTAGATTCTTTCTGTGCAACATAATAAAACATTACCAAGAATTTAATTATTTTTTTTTGGTCAAAAAAGCAGCTTTTCAGCTCACCTTTAATGCAACACAATTGGTAGAAATGTTGCTACAATTCAGATGTAAAGTGGCCATCAGCTCCCCTGAGTGTCATTATTTTTATCCTATTACCAATTTCAGAAATTGGGACCACGTCTGATCCCACTTCTCCTGGTGTGAACCTGGAGGAATCTACGTTCCTCCAGATTTACACAAGATATTATACAGAAGCACATACTTTGAAATGACTGGTTTATTACCCAAAAGCTGTATGGCTACATTTTATTAACAACTGGTATTTCTAATGTGGGCTTCATCGCCTCAAAAATCAGACCGATTTAGAAATGAAGTATTTCCTGGTTTCTATCCTTTTATTTCCTTTTTTTTTTTTTTTTTACTGACATTTAATAAATTATAAACCTGGTGCATAGGGATAGATATATCTATATATCTGTAGATATATAGATAAATATATCAATCAATCAGCCAGATATGTATGAAATACACATGCATGGGAAAAACTATTTAACTCACTTTGAACTCACACACACATCTATAAATACATATATACACACACATATACATATAAACACAAAACATTTTGTTTTCAAAATTCAAGTTAACTATTTAGTGGCAGAGGGATGCTGTGAAGACACTAAAAAACAATTTTGATGCCACATATTCATGTGAGCTTTCCAATTTACCATACAACTGATCAGACAGTAATACCTAATTCTACTTGGAGTAAGGTAATTTTCTTCCTTCTTTTTTTTTTCTTTTTTCTTTTTTTTTTTTTTTTTTATCAATGCAAGGCTTTAAAGAGACAACTTCATATGCAAAAGGTGGCCTTTGTCAAAGTTCAAAGCAACCAGCTGACATCAACAGTTCTGGACATAAAAATTCAGATAGGAATCTGCTAATTTTAGTATTCCTTCCTATCTTTCCTGATAAGCTTGTTACCTGCACTTTCAACTAGCTAAAAAAATATTTTTTTCACACCAGAGAACATAGTAATGCTCTCTAATGAAGACTTTGGGCACAATAGAATAACCTCCCTCCCTCCCCGCCCTCTCTTTTTAAAGAATCTCCTGAAAAACTGCTTTCCCTCTATTTACACGTTTCACTGTTTAACAAGAATGGATCAGTCCAAATGATCCAGAAGTTCTAAAAAAGAGTTTCCTATGTCATGCACATCTTTAAAAAAAAAAAGTGGTGGTGGGAGGGGGTGGAAAAATCAGGGAACAAGTATGGCTCACAGTTCAATATAAGCATGGGGGGGGCACCCTCCAAAACAAAATGAACAAATAAAAAAAGAAAACCCAGGAATCACTCAAAATAACCAGGAGGCTAAAAAGAAAAAAAGAAAAATAATTGTAACCACTTACCCTAGCAGATTTCTGCACACAGACATTCCAGTACAGTTCAGTGGGCTAAGATTTGCGTGGAAAAGGGTTCATATGTTTAACAATCAACATTAAGTTAACCTTTATACATGTAAAGCCAGAAGATGATGATGTACCATGACCGCTGTCAGCTGCTGCACAAACCATGCAATAGTGCATTTAAATCATATTTCCTTCCTTCTGCTTGGCAGGTTTATTTTTAGCAGAAATTCGATCTGCTGCGGCCAAAAAAGCAGGTATTCCCTACGGAACAAGTGTAAGCCCCAATTTAGCAGGCTACTTCAGTGCATGGCAAATTTTGAAACGCATGAGAAATTTCACAATTTAAAATCTGACACACGCTTAAGTACTGAGTGGCCTGAAGCCTTACATACTTAACAGAAATAAAAATTTGCAGAGTAGGTATCAAAGCTTTTATTAGAGGTTCAATTCTATAAAACACTGTCTTATGGAAGACCATGCAAGGCTCAAAGTAATGATTCAGCCCCAGTTTTTATCAAGCTTAGTAACTGGCCCACTAGATGAGAATCCAGCGTGTTAGGAGGCACATGGATCTCCACAGACCAACTGGCTACAAAGGCTTGTAGAGCCAGAAATGACATTTTTTTTTTTTAAAAACCCCACCACACTCCCAGGAGTGATGTCCTGCCCATGCAGGGAATGTTGTGGAACAGTCTAGGCAGGGCGTATGCTGATAAAACCTAATAAAATCTGAGGGATATCTGAATCCACCACCTCATGTAAATGGCATTTTTTTTTTAAAACTTCCTATAAATTAAAATGTCAAATACTTAATTCTTTTACTGCTTACTTAACTGTGGAGAAAATAATGCCACGTGTGTCCAAACTAAAGGAGTAACTCACAGGATAAATGTGCAGGTGTAAAATCCAGAAAAGTAAACTGAAGGGATTTTTTTTTTTTTGTATTTTTTTTTTTTTTTGTATTTTTTTGTCATCGTTTTACCAGTCAGGCCAGCTTAGGTTTATATACAAAAGTAAAACTGAAAATATAGTTTTGTTCTCTGTACATGTCAATTTTTTTTTTCCTAAAAAAGGAAAAAAAAAAGTCTTGTCTATGTTTCTAAACAGAATAAGGTAAAACCAAGCACACAGATCTCCTCTTTCTGACAGGTCCATTTAGTCCAAAAGTCAGTCCAATGAAATAATGTCCGGTATGATGCCAAAGATTGATGCTGTGTCCACGCCGCCTCTATTTGCAACCGGGTGGCCATGATTCTCTCGCAGGCTGTTGGAGGAAACAAGACTGCTGTTACTGCCACTATTGCTGCCATTCGTGGCTGGAGGTGTACTGCTTCCTCCTGCATTTAATTGATCAAGGAACATCTGAGATGAAGTATATGGGAAAAAACGAGAGTGTAAAAGCTCTTGATCATCCGATGCAGAAACTGCTGCAGCTGCAGCAGCAAGAAGGGAGGTGTTGTAATGCTAGGGAAGAAAGACGACATTTAAAAGTTATAATTTGGGCTCCAGAGGTTTTGTTCACAGCGGCACAAACAAAGGAGAAAGCACGCGAGTAATGTAAACCTCATGAATGGTAGAAGCTGGCCACTTTGGTTTACCCTGGTAGTCAGAGTACTACCCTATTAGATAGCAAGCTTTTACCTCCAGGGACTTTGATTTCTGATGCCAGAGGAAAGCTGGTAACAAAATTCTTACTGATACTAGTTCCTAATGGGTTGCCAGCAGTATCACAAGACACCAACATATGGTGAGATACAACTGGGTGACAGGAAGCAGTGTAGTTTCTTCTCCAAAACACACATGTTAGCTAGAAATTGTTCAACACTTGAAGAAATAGTCTGGCCAAAACTAAGCCACAGACCACTTGGGACCATTAAAATAATCTGCTAATCATTAATACCAGGGATCATTCAGACCCCTTTCCCAAAAGCGCTGAAGATTGCTTCTGCTGCTGGCCCCGCACCGACTGCAGCAGCCTCCAGCTGTGGAGGGGCTGCCAACATCCCCCACAGAGAAGAAGGACCAGGACACTGAGAGGCACTGTGTGGCCATCCAAGCTGCAGAGGGGAAAGCCTATGGGCTTTATAAAGGACTGCAGGCCATCCAGGGGTGGCCTGCTTTTGAATTCTGTGGTCAAGGGAGAAGGAACAGGGACTTTTTTTGTTATATTTCCTCATTTTATTTTGTTTTATAAGTTATGTTGTCTTTTACTGCAAGTTGCCCTGGGCTTTTTGTGGGAAGGGCAGCCTCAGAATCAAACAGATCAGATCAACAAGAGCACGGTGCTTCACAGCGTGGCTGTGCTCCCAACATGATGGGTACCAGGCAAGACCAAGTGGAGAACTTTAAGCTTCAAAAGACTTGCCTGCCACAAATACCCTTTTACATTTTAAGGATATTTGCAACTTGGTCTTTGCACCACTTTGTTCTATTTTGCACAACTTGCTATTGACAACAGCAGCAAACTGCTCAGTTTCTCTTTGTGGCACGAATGCACTAATGTATTTATGGCTCTGCCCTGGAACAGACACAGTGCATCTCTCAGAACAATGTCCATGGCTGTACCTTTCAGAAAATGCCCTCTTTCTATTCCAAGTGTTGCAAAAACATCTACCTTGGTTCTAATTCTGACCTGCAGGTCCCCCCTCAGAAGGGTTTATTGTACTGAGTCCAAGCAAGCTACGTTACTTGTTTTTCTATAACTTACCTGATTGTCTCCTGATAAGAAGGGGAAGAAATCTAATCCTGTGAAAGCCAAAACAAAAGATTTTCAGTTTCTCAAAAGAATCCCCCTCTGCCACGATACACAGAAGTAGAATACAATACTAGGATGTCAAGTTGCATCAGAAGTAGCTGATTTAGTAAAGTTTGCAAGAGAAATGTACTGTTTTTAACCCTTAAAATAATTCTGCCCACAAGGTGCTAATGTAGGTTATCATCTATGAACCACAACATAATATTACTGGACTGCTGATCAACTGCATAGCTAAGTCTTTCAGAATACTGTATGTTGCTTAGAGAAAACTTAATTTGCAGTTAACAGCAGTATACAGCTTACCTTGCAAGTCATAAGGCATAGGTGTCATGTGGAATGGATGCCTGTAGTCTTGTAGAAGTGATGTATTAATGTAGCTTGTATCGACAGCAGGAAGGCTTGGGGTTCTTGAAACAGGAGATGCTTGGTGGGGTAAATTCAAAATGCTACAAGAAACAAACAAATTAAAAAAAAACAAACTTACAAAGTGTGGAAAAGTATCTTTGATTTTAAGTGTCCAAGTGAGATGTTTGCAAACCCCTGCTGCTGCCCCCTGCAAGAAGTATGCCTCCTACAGAGGTTTAAGGGACAAATACTAAAAACTCACAATCTACAACACAGCATGCACACAATAAAGGTGCCAAAGTCACATCAAGGCAACTGTTTTACCAAATTCCTAAGCTTTAGTTCCAAAATATGGAGGTGTTGCAACATCCACGTTTCTTTTGGTTTGGTTTTTTAGAAGATGGGCAAAACAGTGCATTTCTCCTAACCTTGTTCTCAGAAACAGCTACACTGTTTTAGCTGGCAAAAAAAGATAAAGAGAATTTAAGCTCAAACAGTTAAAGTCACTGAAAACACGGTCTTGCCATGGAAAGAACCTTAACTATAATCGGAGCTTTGAGCACTGCCCACAATAACTGTAAGAACAGTCATTATGAGTCCAGACAAAATCTACAGATTATGGTTTATATACACAGCACAATAGTCCAGTCATTTGTCACGTGCTATGCAAGAAGTTAACTATGGACAACAGCCAAAAAAGTTTTTGAAGAGCTCTAAGTGATCGCTGAGTGGTTTACATTGCTGGGAGCAGTAACAATCTCCGTTTGATGCCAATTTTTTCATCTCCACATGCTTGTGAAATCTTCTCTATCAGCAATACGGCTGTTTATTTCCATCAGGTTATTCTGGTGTTCTGTATTGCTAGGCTGCTCACAGTAATTACTGAAAAGCAGACATGCCCCAAACTGCACCCCGATAGTCTTCTTGTTTCCTGGTGTGCTGAGTGTTTCCTCAAAAATCTCTGCTAAAGAAGTAGTGCTGGCCTCTCAAAAGCATTTAACTACAGTAAGTCAAAGCTGTTTTAATTAAACAACAAATCTATTAAAAACTTTGCTTCATCATACTTTGCTATAGAGCAAAACCCAGAAAATTCAGCTGGTGAAGACGCAGCAGTAAATTAGTACTTCCATTAGCACATTCCTATTTTTAAAATAGCACGGATCTTGCGAGTTGAGTCAAGATCTAATCTGCTGCAATCAGGGGACAATGAAAACAGTGAGTTTTTCAGTTACGATGCAATGCCACATAACCCCCACGACCAGGGGGGCCAGGACTGGGGCAGGGGGCAGAGGCAGCAACTCATGGGGGGGGCAGAGATGTGCAGCCACAGGCTAGGGAGAAGCTCCCCCAAGTTGGGCAGACCCCAGCTTTGGGGAGGGGAGGGCCAGGGACTCCATACCTCCATCCCCCCCACCACAGGGCTGGGGAGAGACTCTGTGCTGACTCCCCTTTCCCTGTGGCTGACAGCAGGGGGTTGGGGGCATGTGCCAGGCAGCTAAGCAGGGATGGTCCCCACTCAGCTGCCCATGGCAATGTCCGGTAAGCAGGGAGGCATGCAGCAGCACCCCGCTGCCTTCTGGCCTTGACCACTGCAGGCATCTGCCATCCTCCCCGACCAAAGACGAGTTCTGTTCATTAACGGTTCAATTTACGCAGTTTAGGGAAACCTGTATAGATTGGCTGGATTCCACCTTGGGCTTTCTGAACGTCTGCAAAACCGTTTCCGTTGATCACGATGAATGTATCTTCACCTCAACTAAGAAACTGTGCACTTTATTCTTACCCCTTATTATTTAGGGGTGAGGCAGGAGAGATGGAAGGACAACTCCTCTTCGCAGGCGGTTCCTCCTCCTCTTCATCTGAGGAGCTATCGATGGTTAGATCGATCACTTCAACTTTCTTATTCTTATTCGACTGCTGGTGAGAAGATACCTGATGATCCAAGGAAGAACTTATACATCCTACGAAAAGTTCAAAGAAATAACATCAAATACTCAAGCCAGAATGCCCAGTAGAGTCAACACAGGAAATGAAACATAACATGCTTTGCATAAAGTTTATGAACAAGAACAAATGTGAAAAGAAAACAAGACTGTAAAGTAATAATGCTTTAAAAATATGACCAAGCCCAAAGAAATGTTAATGTTACTCTTCCAATGTCTTAACCCCAATCTATAAAAAGCTACCTATATATAAAAGCTACCTATATAAAAAGCTCTATATATATATATATATATAGAGAGAGAGAGAGAGAGAGAGAGAGAGAGAGGGAGAGAGAGGTTTAATTACTGGCAACATTACAGGTTACCGTTAAATACTAAAACAACGTGGGTTAGCAACATGGGCTGTACCTCAAGGAACTTAAGACTTACCATCAACTCCGTTATAAGATGCAGTAACTTCTTGCACCTCCTTTTTTGATCTCATAGGAGCCCATGACCCATCCTCTTTAAACTGAATCTCGTCACAGTCTGTGCAGTACTTCAAGATTTCCATAAACAACCTGTAAATCAAACACCCTTACTACCCATCCTCAAAAAAAAGTATAAAAGGACTGGAAAAAACCTCTGGATTTACATTAAGACATTAAACTAAACTAGAAGCAGGGTAAATTTGCACCTTATAGGGTAACTGAATGAGAGAAACAAACTAAATTAGTCTGCTGAAAGAATCAGACTGATTCCCACATCTAATATATAATTTTCACCAAGAAAATTCTGAGAACTTAAGATAACAACCTGTATGTTCTCTTAATGGTACAGAAACAGCAAAACTGTCCAAAACAGTATCCCAATGAATTAATTCCAATTCTCAAGCAATGCTATCACGCATTCAACAGGAGAGGTCTCTCTCAGGTTGATGCACAGATTCCAGAGGTAACTTTCTCGATGGCTTGCCATGACTTAGGTTACCCAACCTCTGAAATCTACAGCTGTGTAGCAAAGAAGATGCGTTAAAGGTGATTAATCCTGTTTTAGTCGCCACCTCCCTCTGGACTGGCATTATGTAACATGGGGTTGCCTCAGAGCCCTGGGGTCCCTCCGAGACCACCAGAGCAGCAGGCAGAAAACTCATAAGACCTCCACCATCTCCATCCTGCCTGTCTTTCTTTGGAAGGCCACTGGAACAAACGCATGCCCATTAAAACCATTTCAAGTTTGACAAACTTTGGCATTTACAAAGAAAAAATGTTTTGGTATAAGGTTCCCCAAGTAACTCTATGAGCTCTTCACTTCTCCTGCTTTTGGAGCACAGGGTTCCTGCCCAGGGGATTAGGATCTGAGAAACCAATGTGGAGGACGCCCACCAGAGAGAAGGGGTTGGCTTTTAAATACCTGCTGGATAAATACCAGAAGCAATTCCAAAAAATGTGGAATTATGCATGAAATTGAAAATGTAATAAATGAACCCAGTCCCTCTAAATATATGAATATCTGCTATAAACTATGTCAGATTTGTACAGAGTTGTTCAGCCTAAAAAGCCATTAACTTTTTTTTAAACTAACTGTAAGACTATACTATTCTCCTACCTCAGTGGAATATTCAATAGCCAGTCTTTTGTAAAAGCAAAACCTTGTTTGAGCCTGAAAGCAATGCAGACTGTCATGTCTTTTTTTAATCTATTATAGCAAACTGAGAACATGAATTATTTCAGAATATTAAATTATGGAGCATCTGCTTCATAGCTTTGTAGGGACCAATGCACGAACCACAACTGGGTGACCTGAAATGACTCCAGTACTCATATAATCAAGAACTAACAAACGTATTCTGCATCTTGCTTACCCATCAATGATGAGGTGCTCATAGGGAGCCTTCTTGTCACAAACAGGGCAAACCCAAGTAGGTTTCTTCTCATTCATTTGAATGTAGAGAGTGGCATCAAAACACTGTAGGTGCGAACAAGTCAGGGCCCTACATGGGCTAGTTAGCCGCATTTTGCCAAGCTTTAAGGAGACAGAGAAAAAAAATAGTAAGATTGAAATGTTATGGCATGAAATAATTTTTTCCTTCTTTTTCTTTTTTTTTAATGAAACACAAGCTTAATTTTGCTTACAGTTCAATTCCTAACCACAAAAGTATTGGATAAATTCAAGTCCCAGTTACTGCATAAATCTTATATACCATTTTACTCTGGCTTTTGTACGCATGTGATGAGAGTGTTTTTAAATTAAGTTATACGGGTGAAATGAAAAGTCACTTCATTCTTATTCTGTTGTCCTAAAATGCTAAGTCAGTCCCCTGTTTATCGCTTGCTACCATGTTTGGGCAGCAAATATAATTCCTCATTCTCACTGGTATGCCCATATTTGAAATATTTATAAACTTATGTCCATCCTCTTCCATTACTTACAGATTAGCTAAACTTTAACATACAAGGCCCTAATTCCTGAATATACTAATTCAGCCGCTTATCTTTAACACAGAAGCAAACTCATGCAGAAACGTTTGCAGGATCAAGGCCTTGTATTTCTGTTCTTCTGTTATTGCTGCACTTCCCTAAGTGGTCTCCAAATTTACCTATATAGTCTTGCTAAGAAAGCATCTAAAATGATCACCCAAAACAGTTTCATTACAGCCACATTCAGGGAGATGATATAGATAGTATCTCCTATGCTGTGAAGCAATATTAGTACACATGGGGCAAGCCTACACAAGACATTAACTGTGGAGTAGACTAATTAGCTCCGCAGTAAACATCTTGTGTCTACACATGCAGCCCTATTAGCCTGCAGGAAACTACTTAACTCTGCAGGCAGGGTAGTACTTGTAAACACAAGAACTATAGATTCATAGATGTTAGGGTCGGAAGGGACCTCAATAGATCATCGAGTCCGACCCCCTGCATAGGC
>NW_005842833.1:532477-547118 GCF_000455745.1 Alligator sinensis
CAGTCTGGCGCCTTGCTGCTGCCTCTCTACAACCCCAGTGAGAGCCTTGTCGTGCCCCTCGCTTAGGAACACTGAGGCAAAGAACTCGTTGAGGAGTTCAGCCTTGTCCCCCCTGTCCGTCACCAATTGTTTCTGCCCATTTAGCAGGGGTCCTATTCCTCCCTGGGCCTTCCTTTTACTCCCTATATATCTAAAAAACAATTTCTTGTCCTTAACTTGGGATGCCATCCTCAGCTCCATGGTAGCTTTGGCCCGTCTAACTGCCTCCCTACAAGCACGAGCAGAGGAGGTATATTCGTCTTTGGCGATCTCTCCCTGTTTCCACTTTTTATGTGCTCCCCTTTTGGCCCTTAGGCTGCCCTGGATTTCTGCGGTCAGCCAGGGAAGCCTCCTGGCCCCTATCCCATGGCAGAGTTTTTTTACTCCTCAACACCGCACATGCAGGCGCTGACATGGCTGGCTGGGGCACAACAGTGCTTCAGTGAGGGGGGGCCTGCCTGCCTGCCCGCTAGCCCTGTACTGGAGCATCCTCGTGCCCCATCCAGCCCCTCTGCAGCACACTGAGGGGGGTTGGAGCAGCCCTGGGCTGGCTGACTGGCCCCCCCCCACACCATCTAGGGCTGTTCTGACCCAGCTCAACATACTGCAGTCCTCGGTAAATGCTCAAACAGTGCAACCAGAAGCAATAAACTCTGGCGCAACATGCACCGGAGTTTATTGCTGCATGCTAACAGCACATCTAGATGCAGATGCACCCATGCAGTCCTAAACTACTAGCACTTTTTTGCTGTCAATTATATTGCAAACTATAGCTGGTTTGCCAGTTCTTTCCAAACGTAGGTCACTTCCAACCTTACAGCACGGCTATAGATATGTTGGGAACAATTACATAAAAAGATGAGCTTTAATCACAGTGCCTGGGGTAGAGATCGTTCTTCTTATGCATCTGTACTTTGCCTGAAGTCAAGGATCCTAGATGCTAATTCAGATCAACCACCAATAACCGGAACATCAAGATTATTGATTCTGTTTCCCATAAAATAGCGCAAATGAAGTCCGAAACCAGTGATTCTCAAATCAGGCCCTCCCAGATCCTTTGAAAGGCATTGCAGAGAGAAAGGAGGTGCCAGATAAGCAAATAAGGGCAGGCTCAGGCTTGTCCCTGCCTGGCCAACTCCCCCACTTGCCCTGCCTGGCCCCTTTGCAAGCATGTAAGCTCTGTAATAGATAAACCAGGTTTTGAAATTGGGTGCCTCGCAATTCCCAAAAGTTCGGGAAGGGTGCCTTGAGCCCAAAAGGGTTGAGAATCACTAGTTTAAACTAAGCACAGGATCACACACACGTTTTAGGGCAAAAAAATCTCAGTGTGGTTAACTCATAGTTCAAAGCCGACCAAAAGCCTAAATTTATTACAGGTTATAACGCTGAAGTAAGATCAGTTAAATGCACTGCATTATCTTTCAGTCCACTGGCCAAACATTATTTTTGTTCTTGGTCAACCTGAAATGAAAAGTGTTTCGGTTTTCCTTGATGAAACGAAAAAACAAAACATTGTTTTGATTGACCAGAAAGAAAAAACTTTTTTTTTGGGGGGGGGGGGGGGGGGGCAGTGCTTCCCTCCTCCCAGTTTCTCAACTAAGCACATTTCTACACAAATTATTTCAAAATAGAAGTTCTGAAAAAAAACCCACAATACTTAAGAGTTCTTCATTTTTAGCTACGCTTTGAATTACGTGCAAGTTGCCAAACGGGTTTGGTTGACAAAAAACCTGCACTTTTATGGGAATGAGCTATTGGTCTAAAAAAAATTCACCCGGCTCTCTAGCAAGAGTGGCCAAAACTGTGCTCAGGATGGTTTCTGAAGACAACCTGGTTGTGCATACTGGCAACAAGCAGTGCAGGGTGGGTGCCACAGGATGGCACTCACTCTCAGACGATCACGGGAGCTGCAACCACCACCCAGAGAACAAAGGCTCTACCTGCAGTCCACCACATCCCTCGCAAAGCTTATCTGCAGAAACCTTCATGCAGACTGAAATGCCTGCTCCCTCATTCTCGGCCATGTTCCTCTGTAGTGTGGCTTCTCTCATCTTCATCTAGCTTAGTTTTCTTCCCTTTAGCCTTCGATGACTATCAGACTCAACACCAGATGGGAGGGGAGGCAAGGCACTCCCGGGGGAGTCTGCAATACTGCTGGCCCAGGGATCAGTCAGGAGGAGGTGCTGTACACACCACGTGTTTGGCAACCCTTCCCTCCATACCCGTGATCAAGCACATTATTTCTGCCCTACAGTCAACCCCCAACAATGCAAGTCCCCCTGATCTACGTCTGTTCCAAATGTGTCTCTCCCAGATGGTAGGTCAATGGCTCATTTGTCTTTGGGGAACAATACAATTCTCCAACTCCAGGCGGTGGTGTGCTGGAGACGCAACCTGGATGCTTGCATCTGATGCACACAAAACAGTGAGAGCAGCGAAGCACATACTGCTATGACACAAAACCCTCCAGGAAATAAGAGAGATGTAAATCTGCTATGTGGTTTAACAAGTGTTGTGGTATAAAATGTGCGTAAGATGTTCTTTAATACATAACACATGCACCAAGCTAACAAACCTCCTCAGAATAACATGAACACATCCGTGCTGCCCCTATAATTTATGGGTAGCAGCAGGCTGTAATAATACTTAAATATACAGGTAAAGACACAGAAGGTGCAACACAGACAAGTTAAACAACAGCTTCTCTTCCCAGCTTTTGGCAGGTGACCTTAACTGGGTCAGCTCCTCCAGTCTGGCCAAGCTGGGTCAATACTGCTAAAGAAAAAGAAGCAAAAAAAGCTCAAACCTGTTTTGGTATTTTTTTTTTAAATACATCTTTTTCAAAGCCCCATTATGCTCTTGCTGTTGTTTTGGTTGGTGTCGCTCCTCAGTCTAACAAGACAACATGGCATTGATTTGCACTGTGAATGTAAAAGCAGTTTTATCTTCACAAAAATACCTGAAAACTGAGTTCAGAATTTGCAGAACACTGGGAAGACAGAGTAACTGGTGGATTTGCCATTTTTAAGCCTCTTATTTTGCCCTCTCCTGCAGGCTCCTGTGCTCTGAGATATAACATTGTGTGTGTTCAAACTTCCTCATGCAAATTCATAACGGAGGTGCAGCTCCTCTGCTTGCTGGATGCTAACAGGTGGCGCTAGACGGGCTGCATGCACAGCTCCTCCCAGGTCTCTACTTAGTGTCACAGAGGAGGGCAAGGGTCACTAACTCCGTACCTGTTCACAGAACATCTTCGCTTCCTTAGAAAATTTATTTTGCTCTCCAAATCAGGGCCTAAACCTGCAGTCCTCACTCAGACATAGCCCAATGTATTCTTCTGAAGCCACATACATGCGCAAAAATATCTGCAATTAAGAGGCTGCAGAAGCAGGCTGTTAGCCACAAGTTTTAATCGCATAGGGCTGAATACATCCCGTGCAGCGTGTGTTTTGGTTCTGCCAGTGGAGAGCAAAATACGTCTTTTTGTGTGTGAAGGCACATTAATTTCTCATGTCTTGACTCAACATGGAAAACGTCTGGAGCTCAATGGCACGCGTTAACAAATTGAAAACAAGGGGGTTAAAACACAGCTGTATTCTCTACCATAAATGCTGTAAGCTGAGAATGGTTGAGCTCCATCATCTGTTTATTAACCACTTTACAGTACATGTAAGAAGACATGGGCTTTATCTTCAACACTTTTGCAATAGCCGAGTTTTAAAAAGGGACAGTGAAAGAACCTGAAACCCAGCTGAACAATGAGGACATTCAAAAAATGACAGTCAAACGCTTGCATGGTATGTACACATCACCAGGATGATACAGAAATAAACAGGCCTGAAATAATCTGCTCTAAACTTTCAGTTCGCTCTGTCTGCTAGAAAAGGCTAAAGCGTAAAGACAGAAAAAGGAAACGGACTGAGAAGTAAAAAACATTTCACAATAGCTGTTTCTCAGAGCTAGGCTGGTATTTCATTTTTACCCCCAAAATAACCTTTTCAGAAAACAATTTTAATTTAGATATCCTAAGGCTTACAGTCCTAGAGGCTGTATTGCAGAAGTTATCCCTGCTCTAATAGTAATCAGTCTGAATAAGAAGCATCAGAAGGGAAGGACTGTATATCAAGGGGGAAGACAAACAGATGCATCATTTTCAGAAAGCCAAAACTGAAATTTCTATAAACTACCCAAAGTACCAGCGAGAGGCAATTAACTTCTCCTGAAATAAACATCTGTAATTCCCCGAGATGCATATGGATTAATTGAAGTGACTGAACTCCTATACGACCACTGTTAACTCCTAAAAATTATTTATTTAGTTCCCATTAACGGATGATTATTGTTGCTCGCATGGGAACCTAATCAGTCTTTAAGTAGTAGAAGCACTGTTCTTAAAGAACTAAACCATGACAGCACAGTGATAATATTTTTTAAAATAAGGAGGTCCCAACAACAAAACCTTAAATACATAAAAGCTCATCAAAATAAAAGCTGCCAAGGTAATTTAGCATCTAACAACAGTGTTCTTGACTCAACCCTTTAAGCTGATATGTCAAGCTCTTAAGAACATGATTCTGCTATTTATAAATGGAACACCTCAGCATCCTCTCTTGCTTAATAATTTTATTTGGTAAATTAAGCATTCAATATTGTCACAGCTGGTATGTGCAAAAATCCACAGCAGAGTGAAGAATGAAGATTAACATCACAAAAATATCCAGCAGTTAAGTCTGTAACAATCTGTCACAAACATATTCCTATAACATATGACTTCTGTTCTTGGTAATGTGAAGATTTTTCATCCAAAAAATATAGCTTTGCATTGTCAGAATCCAAGAGGACATTCGGTAACCTGACAAATAAGCCTTCTGCTGGGAAGAGAATAAGTCGGCTTTATACTTGAGATTTAGCTTTCAAAACTGAAACCTTGCAGCGTCAGGCCTGAGTGCATCTAGCCAAATCAGGAAACAGATGCATCCTTATTCGCGAGAGAGTTTAAAATTTTCGCAACAGTGAAGACGTTTTGCCGATCAATGAAAGAGAGCACAAAATATTTAAAAGCACGTTAAATTTAATGGGATAATTAAGATACTAAAAGACACAAAATTCAAGTTTATATAATTCCAGTCTTAGTATCCCTCAGCTAAGGGTAATCAGAACGATCACACCTGCACAGATAAAGCTTTTCCAACTATTTGAGTTGGTCTAATAAAAGATATCAGATTCACCCAAAGAACCCTGTCTGCCTCTGTTTACTTCCTGCATTTTCCAGCTCTTCCCACCTTGGAAAACACCTGATTGGAAAAAAAAAAAAAAAGTCTGTTCTGGTACATTAATCTCATTTCTAAATTATGGAACTCAAGGATTATTGCACTACTGGCTCCCTAAAAAGGAAGATCACACCAATTTGGCAACTTTGCCTATTTTGACCCCTCTACAATTCTCTGGAATACTGATTCGTCTTTAATCAGAAACATTACAGACTCCCACTGAAGTGCAGGCACGTATACGTCCAGTTCAGTTTAAAGGGAAGAAACTCCCTGGCGCCAGGAGCTTGGTCAAAGGAGAATTCATAACCAGATGGGCTAGACGCAGAGAAAGACTAGGGTGCCAGACTGCCTAATTTTTGGAACCTGGCCACAGCTCGAATCCAAAGGCCTTGCTTCCCTGTACAAAGCACAGGAAGAGTCAGGCAGCCCAAAAAACCCACGGGAGAATCCAGAGCCCAGGATTGCCTCTTCAGGGTAGAGAGCAATGAGAACTCTTCGGAATAGCTGAGCAGCATTTCTTCTCTTAAAACGGCATCTCACCTATGGTATCCCAGCTCCATCTCACCTATGGTATCCCGGCTCCATCTCACCTACGACATCCCGGCTCCGTGGTTAAAAAGCTTGCCCAGGATGTGGGAGCTCTGGTCCGAATTCCCTCCTCACACTCGCATCTCCCTAAACAAAGCCGTGCACTAGGATAGGCAGGATCGCTCCCCACCCACATTCACACGGTCCAGAGGCAGCAAGCAAGCAAGAGGCATGACACCGTGGCCTAGTGGCTGAGGAACTGAAGTGGGAGGTGGCAGACCTGTTTCTGATCCCTCCTTTCTGGACTACTTCGGTCTATCCAGTGACTATAATGTGTGAGCGCTGCAGGGAGCAGGATTGGAGTACAAGATTTCTTCTCTCAAAAAACTGCTCAGCAGAAGTTGGATCATGGTTTGGGACTTGTGTGCTTAAAAGCTGCTGTGATCCTCTCCCCAGATCTGGCTGGTCCATTGCTGACAGTGCCTGGGCACAATACAGTCGCTGCGGAGTTAAGCTGTCAAGGCAGACTGTCCACTTTTAAGGCCTGATCTAGCAACGTGCTGAAATGCTTAATGTATAGCCTATGAATTATGTGAGCTGTGTCCATGGCAATACTTGCTTGCTCAAATCAAGCATGTGCTTATTAAGTGTGTGGCTAGATCCCATGATATGGATCCTGTCCCCATACACTTAGCTCGCAAGTGATACAGATTTTAACAGGACCAATTCAAACTCAATCATGCCGGAAACACTTCCGTTTCACCAGAATCAATGTTTATGGAGCCATCGCTTACCGGACAAAGAAGAGAAACTCGTAAGCTTGTTGTTGCTATTTCACTGTCTGGGTCTGCAGTCAGCTTCTCTTTAACTGTCATTTCAAGAGACAGAGAAACACAAAGTTTGTCATGTGCATGTCACCAAATGAGGCAGAAAATAAACAGGCTCAAAGTAATCTGCTGTAAACCGTCTGTTGGCTATGTCTATAGAAAATCAGTAACAGTAATTATACTGTAGCCAACTCCTTCAGCCTGAAGAGGTAAAGAAAAATAGTCTCTTCTCTCCAATAATGTCTATGATGTACCATGAAAGGCAAAACAAACTTAAAACTCTTCAAAAAGCGGGCAAGCATACATTTAATGCTTCATTTCTAAGAAATTATTATGTACATGTTAAAATGCTACATCCTGGGTAAGTCATTTTACAATGACAAACTCTAATAAAGCTGTGTCAAGGTAATTAGTCAATCACTGGCCCATTTAAAAATGCCAAGTTAATTAAATTCTCATGTAGCCTAGCAACTCTGCACCTCTGATAGAGACGCTGGGTGAGCCCATGATTTTAGGGGCATTCAAAAGATTGCAGAACAAAAAGTGAAGAGCATGACAGGCATTAGGTTTAATGATGACAGACCTGTATAAGCGCTGCTGTTGTAAACCCCCTGCCCACCCTCTACTTATTTCTGTCTGTGAGTTATAACATGTTATGCAACCGTCAGGTTTTAAACATACAAGCACCGGGTGAGTCCAACTTAGATTTGCTCTGTGAACCTTAACTGCTTCCTCAGACTGTGCGTTTTCAGTGCTGGTCTTATTAAGGCCGTTTCACCGCGCTCACAAGGTTTTACGTGCGCAGGTCCATTGGGGGAGAGGAGAGGGAAGAGTGGTTTGGAAACCATCGCTGAAATGCTTGCTATTCTGCAGGCTTAAATCTCAAAACACAGTATTACCTTGGCACAGTCTGATAACACACGGGCATTTACTGTTACTTGTCCTCTGCATTTACTGGGGTTCGTATTGTCCTCTCCAACAGGGACACATACACTTATTCTTGTGCTCTTAGCCATCCGAGAGCCTTCCAGTTGGCCATTAAGTAACAGGAAAAAAATCTGCCTGTTCTTTCATCCTGCCCCCGGGGGAAGCAGCGTGCCCACTGGAGTGTTTGCTTCCGAGTTTACGAAGAGCAACTGTGTTAATGGTAGAGAAAACACTTGCATTGGATAGTGGCAAGGACTGGGCTGGTCCCTGGATCTTTGGGAGTTCATTCCATGATCCTGGGCTGGTCCCCAAGAAAGCTACTTCCTACATACTACAGCTTCACCCTCACGACAGAGAGTTGCACTGTGCCAGAGGAATGAAGTTGCCAGCCAAAGTCTTCACCCTGCTATGCTGATATGAGATGCCATCCTAAGACATCCGCCAATAGGGCCCAAACCCTGGGCCCCCAGTTTGAAAGAGCCCCAAGGGACCCATCAGCCAGAGCTCAAACAAGGCATGTGTGTGACATGTGTCCCTGGACATGTTGTAACCTTCAGATGACTCCTAATAAAAGCAAAGGTCTTTGAATTCTCAAATCTATGGCTCTTCTCATCCTTTGCACAAGAAAGGTCTATGAAGCTTGCCTAAAAAAATTACGAAAGGCAACACAAGTAGTTGGGGAAAATAGATATGGAAGTAGCAAAGTTGAACCCTTGGTGTTATGAGATCACAGTACAGGCAGTCCTCGACTTACGGCGATTTGCACTTGCGGTGCTCTGCCCTTTACACCCATGTTATTACTTACGGCGCTGGATCCTCGCACTTACGGCACTACAGGGAAATTTAGTGAACAAGAGGACAGCAAAACAAACAACCCTGGATCAGTTTCTCAAAAAGCCATCAAGTGGCCCTAAGCCTCCCCAAAATCTCCCCACAGAAGCCCTTCTGAATTCCATGACCCTGATGAATGTGTTCTTCACCTTCTGATTAAATACAATTTTGTGTGATTAGTTACTGTATTGCCCTGCTTAATCTATTTATATACAGCACACTTTAGAAAGCTTTGTACTGTACAGTGTATATCATTTATAGTTGATTAAATAGCTGATTTAAATATGGTGTTAATGGTCATGTCTATAAAAAGTTGGGCATCAGGCCCTTGGTCAGGAACATAACCCCTATTATAACATTGTTTCTATGAGAAAATCAGATTCGACCCACATCATTTTGACTTACAGCGCCTTTTCCAGGAATGTAACCCGCCGTAAGCCCGAGGACTGCCTGTACAATGTTGTGACAGAGCTACCTATCTCCCGACACACACGAATCAGTCCACTAGAAGTTTCAATTCCTGAAGGAATCAGGAAGTTCTTGAATCAAGGGAATAACAAAGGGAGCAGCATTCGGGGAGTAGAGTTAGATTTACAAAAGTAGCTCTTTTCACCACTAATACAAACACTTAGGAAAATAATATTTATAAAAGGAATCTTGATTTTAGTTAAAAATATGAATGAAACGGACATACTCAGAGCTCTAGAATGATCAGGATTCCTTATTCCTTTCGCTTTTAACCTCTGTAGCAAAACGGAAGAGGACAGCTGTTTTACGAGATAGACTGCCATGGAGTAATTCTAGAAAACAAAAACAACGAAAGTCAGGTCAACGCTGTTTTAATCCAAACAAAGATAATATGCATAAACACTGTAAAAACGTAAGCTGTGCAGCTGTAGGGACTTGTTTTCTACGACAGGTAAATGCTACTTGGTGGCACGACATTTTCAGATTCAAGAAAATCCAGTACGTCTTAGCTGATGCAGGGAAACGCAAAGGACCACAATTTTACTCTTCAGCAGAGAAGCAAAGGTAGTTGCCGACCCCACTAAGACTCCAGCTCGTTGAAAGCAAATTAATTTCTTCTCAACAATTATCAGGCTACTTCAAGTTTAGAACTATAACCTGGGACATTATTTGTAAGTTAGGTTTGTATAAATAATATAAGAAATGCAAATCGAGACACCCATGGAAAGGAATCTTGCAAGTCCAAGTTGGTGTGGCGTTGCAATTAATCTTTTTTTTTTTTTTTTTTTTTTTTTAACAACAAAAAAAAAGGTAACGTTTTTTACAAAACTTTGGACCACCAGAGAAAGCTCCCATAGCTTTTTATTTCTTTGTGCTTTGATGCACATGTTTGACAACCTAGTTACTGCAACACTGTCCTAGCTCACAGGAGCCTGAGGCTACATCTAGTTTCACTCATGATGCTGAAAGAATAAAACTAGCTGCGATTTTGAAGTTTTCAGTTATTACACAAGGCATTAATGTCGTAGGTAATAATCCTGCCTTTTTTGGAAGCACAATATTAAACCCATGCAGCCCGAAGGACAAGTGACAAGGACAAATAATTGTGCTCTCATGTTGAGCACTGGGAGCACATTCATAACATTTTGGTGCAATATTTACTGTCTGTCTGAACTTTTATCAGTATTCATTGCTTTTTTAAAAACAGTTATCGTTTCTTAGTAGCTTTAACACACTAAAAAATGCTCTTTGATAGTACTTCTCCACTTCCGAGTCTATAAAAGAGCATCCAACTATATGCACATAAAAATAAGTATGCTATTCATTCCTCTTTTGAATACTGCTCAAATGTGAGGAAAATACCCAAGTCATATTTTACCATAATACTTCACATGATAAAAAGCACATCACATTTTACATAATTTTACTTTTACTAGAAATGCTTCCTTCATCATTAAAAACCACTGCCGCTTTAACTTGTTTATTTAATGCCTCAATTAGAAGTTAGAAAAATGCTAATTAACACTGTGGAATTATTTACAGACAGCTTGAATCTACAGAGCTAGGAACTGGCCCAAGGCAACTTTTACAGAACTCTTCAGAAACAGATTGAGCAGAAACCACAATTCTGCCTTGAATAAATGCACGCTCTATCAGGTGAGGACGGAGTGCGATGTTTAAAGAGAAAAAACTCCAAATTTGTATCCAACGTATACATGCATTTCTACCGCTTAGCTGTCAGTTTGAAATAAAAGAATTAGGAAGCTGTACTTGTGGGGGGAAGAGGTAGAAATCTGACCAGTAATCATTTTTGTTAGATACGCTAACACGATTTGCCATTATTCTCCTAGTTTTGATGAGCATAGATTTAAAAGTTCTCAAGACAGGGCCATGCGATTTCAGTTCCAGGAAACATTCAGTCACACCTGTGACACCTTGCAAAACATTTACGTTCACAATAAAAATGTCGCTCCCCTCCCCACAAAGGAACATCAGCATTCAGTTGTAAAAATATAGCTTTGCATTTGCACCAGGGTTTTGCAACAACCTTTGCAAGCATTTCTGCTGCGTGTAAACCAGCACACATGAATGTTTATAAAGGTTTGACACGGAGTTCTTTTTAGGCAAAATGTAGTCTTCAGCCCGCGTGCAGGAGGGAGATCTTGCAGTGCTTCTCAATAAATCCATTTTGGTAAGAGAAAAATACAAGAGTGATTCTGTCTGACTGACTGTGGTTCAAGGATGGATATCACTATTTTTCCCCACACTGTGTCGGTGAATCATGGCTTCTAGTCCATACTTAGTTCAAGAGAAGAAAAAACTATTAAGACTTCTGGAATAACCTAGGATGGCAAAGCCATAGCTTATAAAACACACATTACAAACATGGATTTCATTTTTTTTTATTATTTATATCTGGCATTCACCATGAACTTACATGTGAAAATGCTCTATTTAGGGATCAAAGACTGGGTCTCATGGAACAACTGCACTAAACAATAAATAAATAAAATGCTTCCAATGAAACATCAATAATTTTAAATTACTGATCACCTCTTCCCCTGTGTACAACGCAGGTGCTGTAAAACAAAGTAGGGTTTAATATTAAAGCATATGGCTAATGCAGCCAAGAGAACCGAAAGCATTAAATTGCAAAGCTCAACACCCCTCCCCCCAACCCCGATCATATGCTGCTAAGCTTTGCTGCTTTAAACATTTGAGTCTATATTTTCAGACCTGGGACAGAGGGTCAAGGCATTTTGCAACAGCTCCAGAAGCACGAGTTTGAACCTAGCTCCCGACTCGTAACTAGAGCTGTCTCACTGTCCGCTGCCAACCAAGCCAGAGATGGGCACCTGGTCATTCAGTCAGGGGAGCAAGCAGTGCTATAACATGATAAAAGCCTCACCACTCCCTTGTCTGCTGTTGGCCACAGAAACCGGCATTCCTTAACAGTGCTAGTCTAAAGAGCTACGAGGTTCTGGGGGACCTTTGACTTTGCCTGTATTGGCTTTCCTGCCCTAGCAAGGCAGGATTACAAATCTGTTCTTCAATGGCTACATCTACACTGTAATTAATGCGAAGCAATAACCTCCAGTTTATTGCTCCGGAGTTTTGCTCCTGGCTGCACTGACTGAACGTGCACCCAGCAGCGCAGAATGCCCCGGCTGGCAGTGGGTCGGGGTTGGGCAAGGGAAGGGGAAGCAAGCCTGCCAGCCGAGGGCTGCTCCCCACCCCGGCCCAATGTGTTGCAGGGTGGCTGGCTGAGGCAGGAGGGTGCATCAGTGAGGGGCTAGCAGACAGGCAGCCCCTGCACTGAAGCATCTTTGCACCACAGCCAGATAGGACAGCATTTGGTCTGTGCGAGTAGGCAGCTACTTGATCCGGCTTAGGATCCGGCTGCTACAGATGCCAGGGATCCAATCTGGAGCTCCGGACCGGGTTCCCGCTTCGATCCGGCCGAAGCAGCTCTGAAGCTTTGGAGCTGCCTCAGAGATCCAGCTATACGGCATAATGGGAGAATCAATGAGATAGCTATAACTTGGTTGGTTTTTGTCTAATTTGGATGAAACCTGTAGGGGTGGTAGCCTCTGCTGAGAGCACGAAGCCCGCCAAGTTTCAAGAAGATTGGTGCAGGGGTTCAGGGGGAACTGCACCCCAAATTCTTGAAAGCAAAACTCATGTCATGTGTATGTGATAAGCCACAGGGGGGTGAAAACTGCAGGGGTGGTGGCCCCTGGTGAGGCCACAAAGCCTGCCAAGTGTCAAGGAGATCGGTGCAGGGGTTTGGGGGAAACTGCGCCTCAAGCTGTGGACAAGCAAAACTCGTGCCATGGGTGACACTGAGTGTGTTAAAGCACAGCGGGATGACAGCTGCAGGGATGGTGGCCCCTGCTGCGCCACAACGCCTGCCAGCTGTGGAGGAGATCGGTGCAGGGGGGCTCTGGGGCCCTGCAGCCCTGGCTGCTGACGGGCAAAACTCGTGACATGGGTGCTTGTGCAACTGACTGTCTCCATTCTGGGGCAGCTGATTGTCTGTATTATTTCCTCTGCTTAGACTGTGTTAAGTAGGTGTTAATCATCGCTCGTTAACACCTACAAAACCACAGACTAAGGAGAGGAAATATGCAATACAGACAAGCAACTGCCCCAAGACAGACACAGTCAGTCTCACAAGCACCCATGGCACGAGTTTTGCCCGTCAGCAGCTAGGGGTGTAGGGCCCCAGAGCCCCCCTGCACCGATCTCCTCCACAGCTGGCAGGCGTTGTGGCGCAGCAGGGGCCACCATCCCTGCAGCTGTCACCCCGCTGCACCTTAGCACACGCAGTGTCACCCATGGCACGAGTTTTGCTTGTCCACAGCTTGAGGTGCAGTTTCCCCCAAACCCCTGCACTTATCTCCTTGAATCTTGGCAGGATTTGTGGCCTCACCAGGGGCCACCACCCCTGCAGTTTTCAGTCCCCTGTGGTGTAACACATACACATGACATAAAAGTTTTGCTTTCAAGAATCTGGGGTACAGTTCCCCCCAAACCCCTGCACCGATCTTCTTGAAACTTGGCAGGCTCCTTGCTCTCAGCAGAGGCTACCACCCCTGACAGTTGCATCTAAATCAGACAAAAAACAAAGTTATAAATATTTCATTGATTCCCAATTATGCCCTATGGCCGGATCTCCGTGGCGGCTCTGAAGCTTTTCCGAAGCGGTTCGGGAGCTCCGAACAGAAAGCCTAACAAAGCCAGCACTTCGATCCGGACATGCTGCTTCGGACGCCGAAGCGTCTGAAGCTTCTCCAGATCCGAAACATGGTCCAAAGCCTCGCACAGCCCCAGACAGCATCTACGCAAGCACTAATTATGCCCTATGGCCGGATCTCCGTGGCGGCTCTGAAGCTTTTCCGAAGCGGTTCGGGAGCTCCGAACAGAAAGCCTAACAAAGCCAGCACTTCGATCCGGACATGCTGCTTCGGACGCCGAAGCGTCTGAAGCTTCTCCAGATCCGAAACATGGTCCAAAGCCTCGCACAGCCCCAGACAGCATCTACGCAAGCACTGCTGTGGAGTTTTTTACTTCACAGCAGGATCTTGTATATACAAGTACGATCCTGCTGAGGAACAAATTAATTTACTCCAACCTAACAGGGGTGCAGGCATAGACGTCAAGACATTTACTGCGCAGTTAATTAATCTACTCTACTCAGTAACAAGCAGTCGCATATAGGCACAGACTAAAAAACAGGATAAACAAGAAATCCTTGCTCACATTTTGCTATTCCACCAGCATTCCACCCCCCAAAATTAATCTGGTTTATTATGTTATCATTATACCGTACCACACAGTAGGAAACAACATTTCTAATACATAGATAGGACCAAAAATAACTCACTCTTCCAATTTCTGCAGTCCACGAAACAATGATTGTATTTGGTACCGTCGTAGACAATCTGACAAGTGAGGTAATGTTGATTGGTCGGCTAGGTCGCTTTGGTTCAACACCGTTTTTGGTTGGTGGAAGATAGCCCTAAAACAAAATCAATTTTTCCCCTTAAAAAATCTGTAATTTTTTTTTTTTTTAATCAAACATGCCTGTTTAACAAAACATGCCTTCATTCCTATGACCCTATGCACTTTCTGAACCAAGTTTGTAAAGTTTAACATCTGCCAGTCAGGGTCATTAAGGCCATTTGGGACTTGGTAGAGTTACACTTTTCAAACTGTACCCAACACAATCCGCCGTGATGCTGAAGAGTA
>NW_005842833.1:547149-562418 GCF_000455745.1 Alligator sinensis
CCCACCGCTCTCCCTCAGTAGTTCGTGATATTCAAGCCAGCAGTCTAAGGCCCAGTGGTTTCATTCTGCAAATCATTGCAAGACTTGAAGCCAGTATTTTTAACTCTGTGTAGTATAAGCCACAATAAGGAAGGCAGGCTGCCCTTCAAACTGTGCAAATGGCTTTGCCAAATCCTACAGACCTCAAAATAAGAGGCACTGATCAAGCTAATCTAGAGCGTACCTTTAAATTCCCAAGGAAAAGCCTGATCTGAGTCTCTTGCACCTCATGAATGCTTGCTACATTGCCAGGGAGCCTAAACCAGTGGTTTTCAACCCATGGTCTACGGACCCCTGGGGGACCGCAGACTATGTCTAAGGGGTCCACAAAAGATGGCTATGATCAATCAAAAGTACATGAGTATCCACACTTACAATTCAAAGGGGTATGCACCTCCATTCAACATTTTTTTAGGAGTCCACAAATGAAAAAAAGATGAAAACCACTGGGCCTAGCCCAACCTCTGCTCAGCTGTTCATTAAGGCTCCTCACATCCTTAGTCCCAGCCCTCGTCTCTCATAGTAGCTTTAAAATTCACAGGACTGAGACAGTTTTGTGACCACTAGAAGCACTGACTGCAGCAGGATTAACTGCCCACCCCCACATCTGGGGCAATTTTCTTACTGTTAAACAAGCCCACCACTTACAGCGAAACCAGCAGCCCCTCAGGGCACAAGAGTGTCCCTTTTCTTTAACTTACAGTGACTAGCAGGAAGGGGCCCAAAAGTCAATTAAGACCATTAACCACCCCCACCGTATAAACAGCTACTACCACGTTTCTTGTCTGGTTCTACTGGCTATTCTTTTAACCAAAACTGTCTGCATAACAATTTTTCATTCATCCACCAACCGGTTATCAACTTCTTCCCTCTGTCAAAACAAATATTAAAAGAGACTCCACCACTGAAAAACAAGCATCTTTAACTGGATCATTCAGGTTACGCGAATAAAAAAAAAAAAGTCTTACTTACAGGGAGGCTACATGGTTTCCCATTTACTTTCACACACAGATTGGGTGGGAAGTGATCCTCTTGTGGACAACTGGTTTCTGATAAACAAAACCTAAATGCAAAAGGTTTCAAATTACCGTTTGTCTGTAAAGAATGTCTCAAAGGCATAATCTTTAAGAACTGCACATTGCTAGAAATGCATCCAACTGGAGAGTGTTTAAAGAAATTGAGAAGGTGCAATATGCTGAATGAACCCTTCAGCTTTGATGCAGTAACTGTTGAGTTGTTCTGTATGGTGATGTGGAACAATAGACAAAAAAAGGCCCAAAAAGGAGCCCAGAAGCAGATCAAAGCAGTTTGAGGTACTTCCTAGTGTCTCTCTGAGCAAGCCAGGGGATCCTGTCTCACAAAGATGCTACTCAGAGAGACACGTTCCTACTACAGGCAACTGGAGTGTCTGCCCAGTTTTCCACCCGCTGCTGTACCTTCCTTGCCTCATCTCAGCTCACCAAAAACTAAGGTTTCTGCAGAGGAGAAAACACATGCTGCCTCTCCAACAATCCCTCCTTCCCCTTGGGTAATACAGACCACCTGCTGCAACTAAGATTTCCACTATCAGTCTAATAGCTGAAGGCAAGGAGTTCTGCTGTCTAGTTCAGCTGGTTACAGCATGGTACTAATAGCACTAAGGTTGTAGGTTTGATCCCTGGTTGGACTAGATGATCTCTTGAGGCCCCTTCCAACCTTACTTATCTGTGAAAGGTAGAGGTGCAGCCTGCAGAGCCCCATTACCTAGCCCCTGGTGCTGCCCCTGGGTCTGAAGTGGACCCACATGTGCGGCCAGTGACACTGCTGTATGCAATGCTTGCCCTAACCAGTCCAGGACCCCAGCCGCTCCACGGTGGGCACCATATGCAGTGTAGGCCCCAGAGAGGCCAGAGCAAGTGCCGCATGCTGCACACGTCCTGGAGTGGCTGGGGCAGGCATGGTGTATAACATACCCTGCTCAACATCTGGAATGGCAGGGGTGGGCCCTGTGGGCCTGATCCAGCCATGTGCCGTTTATCTAGCCCACGGACCAGCCCTGCAACAGTCATCTGGCCCATGGGGCCAAATGAGTTTGATGCCCCTGCTCTATAACACTAGCTCTGGGAAGCCCAGACACCGAAAAAAAAAAATCAACAACAGATCTGGAATGGAAGCAGGGGACATCTGCACAACCTGAAACGGGAGACACAGGGAACTTGTGGTCCTACCAGGGCGCATAAGGAGCTGGAGGATAGCAGCACAGAACCACCACTCAAGGCCGAGACCTCAGGATGAACCCAGCTGCTGCCTATGACTCCCTTCCCACCGTTACCAAATAGGAGTAGATTTATTTCTCCGGAAAAAAACAAAAATGATTCCTCTAAGGACACATCAATGGGAAAGCTTGGTAACAGAGAATCACGTTTTCTATCTATATAAGAACGCACTGGTCCCCAAATGTACTGTAAGGATACTGTACCTTAACTGGACCTGTACTGTGAAGTCACATTTGGTCCCAGAAATGTCCCTAGAAAAGACGAAACAAATAGATTAAAAGGGGTCACAGATAAAAATGACTGAAAAGCATTAATGCCCCAACAAAATGTACAGCAGTTCATCTATTGTGAGGGAACGGTCCTCCAACCAGGGATTTACCAGATGGCTCAGCTGTGAACCAATGCCCAGTGAACTCACTGGAAGATTCCCGCTGCCTGGAGAAGGTGCAAGAGTGGGTCCCGAGTGAGCAGTTACACCATCTTCTTTCTTGCACCACATCTCCAGGCCCAGGGGCTGCTGTGGAAAGCACCTTCCTTCCTCTGGTCTGTCAAACTATCGTCTTCCATTCTGCTAAACTGCTCCTGAAAATTCATCCCTAGCCAGAGGCCCACAATATTCAAATCAATTATATACTCGCATCTAAACTCAACAACTTCCTTGTTTTTTTATGCATTATAAAGGAAACTGTATTTGAGCCACTGTGATGTACGAATGCCCCCAACTGACTTATCACATCACCTGAACAGGGCCCGTTTCTCTGTTCTGGGACCCTGGTCCATAGCATTCCTATATAATAACACAAACAAATCACGCCACTAGCCTCCATCCCTTCCATTTAGATGGTGATTTTTTCCAGGCACTGCCTTTCTCATGCCTTCTGTGAAATCCCAAGCATTTCCAGATGTCAGAAGAGGGTTTTATTTTATTATTATTATTATTAAAAGGTTACTATTAACTAAACTGCTCCAGCTTCAGAGCTGAGAAATACTGTACTGAGGAATTTACGGAAACTCACATTGAACTGCTGATTTGCTGCACCTGTTGCGGTGTCAACGCAAAAGCAAAACAGGTTTCTCGAAAGCGCTGGCTATTATCTGATGCTGAAAGAAAACAAGAGAGCGTTACTTTAAAATGCAACGTCACAGAAAGCATCGGTCAAATGATGCCTTCAATTAGAATAAACTCAAAAAAGATTAATATATTTATACCAAGCATGTTACTGCATTACATGTATCTGTTATTAGTTTTCAGAACATGTTTGAAAAAACGACTAGGTAGTTGTCTTTGTTACGCTTTTATAACTTAAAATGAAAGAAAAAATAAAGTACAAGAGAATAACCAGGTATTCTAATCGGGGCGGGGGGGAGAAACAAGGGAGCACAGGAGAGCTAGGGAGCGAGAGAAAATTGTAAAGCACACAGCAGGCAAAGAAACAGTTTTCTATCGGTGTAAGAGAAATCAAAGAGCTCAACATTGTTAAGACCTGCTTGGTCCTTAAATACAAAGCAAATGGAAATGCTTTCAAGGAAGGTTAGCAGTCCAGGTTTTCCTTAACTCACATTAGAAACACACTCATGGACTGGCCTGTAAAAGGTATGCCAATTGTGCAAGAGACAAAAATACGACTTTTGCAGCTGAATAAAACGCACTACTTCTTTTTTAAGCCACAAAAAGGAAACCCTGAGTTGTGCACCACATCCAATCGGTGGTGTGTAGACGGCTTGCTACACACAAACTAGTCGGTTAGAACGGTCAGGCTTCATTTCTCAAAGAACAAACCTGCCAGCCTCGGGTAACGAGGTCCCCATACTAAAACACATTAGATAACAATACATTCATCCGGTGGAGAATAAAGGAAATCCTAAGCTATCCAAGCATGACACCAGTGCACGGACAGGCAAAGTCTGGCTCACGGGCCGGATCAGGCCCACAGCAAACTCCATTTCCCAGCAGCCCCCGCCTGCTTCACTGCAGTCAGTTTCCATGGAGACCCCAACGAGCAGCAGAGCCATGACAGCGCAGGATCACCGTTTCCTTGGAAACCAGCCCCAGCAGTGCTGGCAGGGCGCACGGCAGGGGAGGGCAGCTGCTCGGGGGCTGGTGGTGGGCGACAGGGCGGTCCGGAGCTGGGGCAGAGCTGCCATCCGCTGCGTGTCAGGATATTGCAAGAACCACCGTGGGGTTACATACAACCATCTGCGGATCACGCTCGTCCAACCCTGCCGCTGTTGAAGTGGTAGGTTCCCGGGCACTTTAATGAGGAAATGCATCCCTGGACATTTTCCCGTGCCCATCACCACGATATCAGGATGCAAGTTATGACAAAAAGGCTCAGCGTTCAGTCTCACTGCTCTCATAGTCTGTATCACAGCCTCAGAATATTTTGTATTTGAAACCAATAATTTTATACTTTTCTACTATAAGCCTCTAATTCGTTCTGGAGGAACAGCACGTGGGGGAGGGCAAACTGGGAAACCCAAATCTCACCGCTGGGGAAGGAAAGAGCATATGGCAGCTCAGAGCCAAGTTTAAAATGAACATCTTGCAGATATTTGTTTCTTAACAGCAGTGACCAAATTACATTCATTTCTCCACTCTCTCAACAGGACAAGATTTGTGAATTATTAGTGCACAATGACCACATACAGAACAGCTCATTTATAAAAGTCATGCTATTAAGTCATTATTGTGGTTAAAATATACCATGAACAACAGCTTTATAATAGGGCTTAGAGAGTTTGCTTGTTTTTAACAATTAACATTTGTGTATAAACCATCAATAAAGGCAACGATAAAAACACACATGTAAATGGTAACAACTTATGAAACTGCCACTAAATTTTATATACTGTATTTTAAACTGTACAAGTCATCGCTGTATAAGCCAACCCTATATTGCCCTACAAAATTTAGGATTTTTGTAGATCTAATGTATAAGTCGACCCCGCCTCACTAGGGAGGGGACTGTGCATGAGGCGCTGGACACCTAGGTGGGCTTGCGGAAGAGGCGGCATGCTGGCGGGCTTCAGAGAAGGTGGATCGGGTCCCTGGGAGCTTGGGCAGCGCACGGCCCGCTGGCAGCCTGCTTGGCTGGGCCCAAGGGGGAAGAGATTGGGGCCCCTGCAGTTAAAGGGCTCCCTGGCCCCCAAGGTTGGGGGGGGGGGTGCTGCAGGCTCTGCCAAAAAAGCAGGTGCTACTTCTGCCTTCAACAGGATGCCTGGTGCCACCCAGGAAGAGACCAGCTTACCCCACGGGCAGCACAGGGTGTCGGTGGGGGGGGGGGGGGGGGGGGGGGGGGAGAAGGAAACCAAACTTAAAACCCTACAAAAACAAGACACTTCACTGCTCATACTTTTCCCTCAGGGGAAAGAATGAGAGAATAGACCATCCTTGCCCGACACCCCATGCTGTCCCCAAGGCAAACCAGCCCCTTCCCAGGCAATGCCAGGCATCCTTCCAGCTGCAGGAGCCTGCTGAAAGCAGAAGCAGCCAAGTGCCTGATCCTGCCCCCCGCCCCCCCCTTACACACACTGGTGGCCAGGGAACAAGCTACCACCAGGCCGGGCAGCCCCTGAGCTGTGGAGGGCCCAATCCTTTGCTCCATGGTGGCGGCACCCCTTGGGCCAGGCCGGGCAGGCTGCCAGTGGGCTGTGCGCTGCTCGAGCACCAAAGGGCCCGATCCACCTTCCCCACAGACCACCAGCATGCTGCCTCCCTGTGCGGCAGCGCGCTGGCCAAAGCACTGATACAGTGTATAAGTCAAGGTGGAAATCTAAGGGTAAATTTTTGGAGGTCAAACCTCCACTTATACACCGTGAAATATGGTATATTAAAAAACCTCCTGTTTGTTCTCACTCGCTAACTTTCTGGCTTTTAGGCCAAGCCACTTCCTCTACAACCCTTGTGCAGCATATACTCTGAATGCTTAAAGAGGTGGCATGGATTTGAACAAGGACAGGGATTATTGATATATTATGTGCCCAAAGGTCCCAATCAGGATTAGAGGAAACAGCATATAGCAGCAATCTAACAGTTTGCTAATGAATCCCATCTGCCTGACATTGCCCATCGCCACCGATCCTTCCGCAAAGTAAATCCAGAACACGTCCCTGCCCCTCCAAACCCACTAGCACTTTCTGGTCAAAGGCTCAAGATCCCAGCCTAGGGCAATTTAAGAATGGGGCAAGTAAAAACACAGTGTAAACAAATTCTACATGTATTACCTGCACAACCAGCTACAGAGACACCAAACCTACATTACATGTTGTATTTAGCCCAAAACTGGCCACTTACCTTATCTAATATGCTGAACTACAAAGGAGTATTTTAAAAAGAAAAAAGATGCATGTCCCTTCCCCCTCCTCACCTCTCCATAAAAGTGGCCTGAGTGACTCCCATTTTGATATTTTCAATTTACTGTCTGATTTACCTTAAATATTTCAAGTCTCCATTAGCTACAGAAGCCCCTGAAGGATAAGGCTGCTGAATGTTTAACAAAAGCTTCCTTTATTTAAAATGTAATTATTCAGTGAAGTTAAAGAGGTGTTAACAATACAAAGTTCTAAAACAGCCCGACTAAAAATCTCTTCTTACTCCGATTTCTACTTTCTTGGCTCTTGCAGCATTGCCATTAGTCTAGCTGGGATTTAAATGGCTAATGGGGAAGGGGCTGAGAATGTGATAGAGGGCTGGGGGCCTGGCGGGGGGAAATCAAAATATGTAAGACTGTACTTATACTTCATAAAGCAGCAAAGATGGCCATAAGTTTGATTTCCCATCTTCTTCTTTTTAGGTTACCTTTAAATGTAAAAATTTTTGTTTTCTTCCAGAAGCACAAAGACTCATGACCTTGAAACATAACTTCCAGTCTTCTGCATACAAGATCCTAGTGCTTCCCAGTGCAGCCAGAATAAATATTACAATCTTAAAAAGTGGAAGAAAATGTAGAAGTACATTCCTCTTCGTTGACATGAGAGATCCCATAAGCCAAACTTCTCCACGTGTTATAACTTAGGAGCATTTATAATGATAACAGACAACCTTGCTTGAACTAATACAGCTCCAAAATACTTAATCGACAGAAACCATCACCTTCTAAACTCATATATATATGTAAATACTAAATATATATAAATATTAAAATGTCAGAGAAATGTAAATCTTTACGTTGTTTTTTCCAATTTACGGTTTGTAAGAACTTTACGTAGGTTTAACGTGCAGAAAAAAAGCAAGACAAAAATGTGGTTTCTTTAACCATCATTTTCAGTTTACGTTCCAGCAGAATGGAAAGTTTCCAAGGATTTTTCTTATATTTGGCTACCAACTGAATACTCATCCATCTCCATATTTGTGACCGAAGTCAGCAGGTTGATAGACCAGTGGTCCCCAGGGATCTGCAGATGTGCCTGATCACATGCTGCTGGCTCTTCTCCCCACTCCCAGCTGCAAAATTGTATTAAAAACACATATGCAATATTTTCCAAATACTATTTTCCTCAGCGAGCAATCACTCTAGCTGTCACAGGAATGATGCAAAAAAGGACTTGTAAATTAATGGAAAATTGGTACAGGAATCACTATGCACCTTAAAAGGTTTCAGAAACCCTGGCAGATACAGCAGCAAAAAAAACCCTCCAAAACAGCCCATTCACTGTCATCAGCACCAGCAGGAACACACAAAACAGTATGTCAATTAAGTAACTGCCTCAAGAAGCATGGAGGCCAACACGGTGTGACATGACCTCCACATCTCATGACCCGCTCAACTCTGAAGTGTAACAAGCCTTCCAAAACAAAAGGATTTTAACTTTAAGCATGCCTAATTGTACAATTTGGTGTGCACTTTACTAACAGAGTTTAAGCTTGTAAAATTAACGTACTTCAGCAAATCAGAGTAATTACCCGAAACACTTCCTAAGCTCTAACAGTTTAGGAGTACATAGCAGTACAGAACGAAGCACAGGCTCATTTACCAGAGACGTCTTGACAGGATAAATTAGGCCACTCCAAGCTCCATGCTGCCATAGCTCAACTGTCGCCAGTATTAGCCAGCTAGTTTAAAGCTAACTTGTGCTGTCCAAATGCTTCACTGCAAATACCCTGAAAAATACCCACCGAGATTGTCCAAGAGTGGGATTTTGCACATGCATGCATGCTAGCACCGAACAAGATGCACACTTAAAACAACTGACAGTCCTTGAAACGTCCTGTTTTTGAGAAAAAGCTAATTGTGAGGCCTATAACAGGTCACCCCGTAACTCAAAGTACCACAGGGGCTGGTGGTCTGAGACTGGTATGGACCGTGGGGATTTCTCCCTTCCTTTGCACTGGGCAGTGTGGCCCTCTTCCTTGGGTCTATCGAGTGTGTTTTAACAACCTTTACAGCAGCAGGACGAAGCCACTGTGGTGCACCTGCTTTACCTGGGGCAGGTTGGGGTGTTATGTCGTGTGGTTGCGTCAGGGCTGACTGTGTAGTTTTGCTAAGAGGTTAGACAAGGATTTGCATGGGATGGTTTGGATAGAAGTGATCCTGCCCCAGGCAGGGGCTTGGATGAGGTGACCTGGTTAGAGGACTGGGGAATGGGACTTAGGAGAGGTTGAGGAAACTGGGCTTAGTTTGCAGAAGAGAAGACCGAGGGGGATTTAATAGCAGCCTTCACCTCCCCGCAGGGGGGCTGCAAAGAGGATGGAGCTGGGCTGGTCTCAGTGGGGGCAGACGACAGGACAAGGAGCAATGGGCTCAAGCTGCAGCAAGGGAAATTGAGGCTGGATATTAGGAAATACTTTCATAAGAAGGGTAGTAAAACACTGGAACAGGATACCCAGAGAGGTAGTGCACTCTCCATCCTTGGAGGTTTTTAAGACCAGGTTAGACAAAGCCCTGTCTGAGATGATGTAGCTGGGGCTGGTCCTGCTTTGACACTGGGTTGGACTAGATGCGACCTCCCGAGGTCCCTTCCAGCCCTCGTTTTCTATGATCCCATGACCTCTGGAGGTCCCTTCCAGCCCTACTTCTCTATGATTTTAGAAGACAGATCAGCCACATCTCTCTCTCTCCAGACACCCAAGTTCAGCATCCTTATTTGTAACAGACTCTTTATTAACTCTGTTCTTCCTCCAAAGGAAAAAAAACAGTTTATCTTGCATTTTATTTAGCCTCTTCCTTCCAAATTATTTCACTCTGCAGTCGGCACAATTCAGCCTGCAAAAACCATGCACTCACATAAAACCTAAGTATATGCTATCCCTCGGTTTCATGAGGAATCGCATCCTCTTTCAACTTACTGGACTAGTAAGTCCTCAAATGGTTCTTTCTCCCTATTCATTTTGTATATGACTTGTTAACTACCTGTCCTTTTGGCCAGCTACTAAATTTAAAAAGTGACTAAAGAGTGAGCCACATCTGGAAAGATCACACAGAATCAGCCTAAGAAAGAACCAAAAAAATGTTAAGTATGTTTTACAAAGACAACCACGAGTAACACAATGACAACACATTAAGGCATCGTGCTAAGAAAGTCAACAGATGATGTAGCAGTCCCTACGGTGCAACTTCCACTTTCTAGCTCTCCGAACTAGCCAGCGATCTGCAGTTGGTCATGTTCTGCTAACTAGAAATGCCTGCCAAATTCTGAAAGAATTAAGCGACTGATCCATTTTAAATGCCCTCCAGATAAACACATGCACATTTAGCAGTCCACACAGCGATTCTAACTTATCAGCCATCTGCATTGTACATACCCATTTTCCAATGTTGGAAACTATGCTCAACTCAAAGGCACAAGAAAGTATAGTGAGCTTAACGAAAGCTGTTGTATCTTCTGTTCATCTTAGACGTACCCAGTCTAACCGTAGTTTGCATTTCCTAGCTAGCAAGCTGCTGAAGAATTCAGGAGAGGAATGCTAAGAACCAAATGGGATGAAAGGTTTAGGTATTTGAATTATGTGCTGACAGCTAGATAACAGCATGGAGTGATTTTACATCAGGAAAGAGAACAATAGCTGTAGATAACCACCCATTTATCCACGTTTGAGGGACTACCTTCCATTCAGCTGGATGTCTCAACTCCCATCGAGTACACTGGACCGGGAACCAGTTTGTCATGGCGGAGATCTCCAGCATGTAAACATGGGACTCCAGATCCCAGAACACACGGCAAGAGACTGATGGAGGACAGGGGGAAGGGAACGGTTGGGAGCTGCCGGCAAGGACCAGTTCTCCTTGGCCAGACCCCAGAGGGAAGTTTTTGACCTTCCCTGGCCTTCCCTCAAGCTGACAGCTACTCTCATGAACTGCCTGTACTCTCTCAGCAATTGGAGTACTATCTTTCTGGTCTACTTGAATGCCGCCTGCCACAAGGTGACACAGCCAGCAACTAAGGATCAGTCTATAGTAACATTATATTTTTAATGATATAAAATAGAAATATGTTTAACATTCGCAGCCAGTCAGGTCTGCCGAGTAATCACTATCAGCAAGCAACATCCTGCAGTCCAGGATTTAGCGTAAGGGGAGAATCACGAGACTCCATCCCAGGCAGTTTAGGGCACGGCATGTTCACGGAGGCAAAAAGCACACGATGAAAAGGTGCAGCTAGCTTGCGACCATGAAAAAACAGAACCACCAGAAGAGGGAAATTACCAGCATCATGGCTTACGCGGCTCTAAAGGGAAAAACAAAATATTAAAATTTCACTAATGCTGCTCGCTACATCGTAGGGGCTGAGCTTTCCGTTCTATCTGACCATACCAGACCTTCTAACAGCTTTTCAAGGCCACAGAAGTTACTGGATTTAGGGAAATCAGACAATCTTCCTGACTGGCCCATTATAGATTTCCCACTTCAACAAGCAATGAACCCCTCCTGATGCAATTAAAATTATAGTCAACCTTTGCAGCTCAAGACTATGTTCAAGCATTTACATGACACAAATATATAATTCTATACCCAGGAATCACTTTGATTGCTACATGGCAACCCTTCCATGCCAGAAACTGCTGTAGTCCTGAAAAAAAAGGGAGGGTGGGAGGAAACAAAGTAAAAACTTTTCCATCTGAAACTAAAAGGAAATTAAAGAAAATAGATAATAGCTAAATTAACAGGAAGGACTATGCCACAATATTAAAATGAATCTCTGCTCTTGCTGACAGCTGCCATGTAGTTGCTACATAACTATACAGCAAACTTTTTATTTTGCATCTCATCTATTCACATTCTTTATTATGTTATGTATTAGTTTAAAAGGCCAGGAAAAGAAAAAAAAATGACATATGTAAGAAGCTAAAAATGGCATAATATGCAAGTGCCTGGTGGATTTTCTTTCAAATGAAAACAAACACCAAAATCTTAAAAAATAAATCAGAAATCGAGTCCCATCTTTCTGTGCTAACAGAGAACATCTTGGATAACCTAAATATAGAGTACCCAAGTTATGGGTATGCCCTTAATTGAAAAGGAAGGGGCCTGAATCCTTAAAGAGACTTTACCTCCCATTGCTTGAATTCAACAGGTGCCAACCACCAAAATTTCACACAAGCTGCACAAATTTCTGCTTCTCATCAAGTCAATTTGACTTGCAAGGTTTCTTTAGTGTCACAAAATTACTAGTTCTTTAATCACTCACCAAGTTTGCCAGGGCCAGAAAGGAGAGAGACAAGACACATTTCTAACATTTTTTTTTTAAAAGTGCCATCTTCCTATATGGGCAGTTGTGTAACAAGTACAAAACCTCCTGCAAGTAACCGTCAATGTGCCACGAGGCTGTTCTTGGTAGTCAATCGTAGGCTGGAAGGGACCATGAGAGGTCATCTAGTTCAGTCCCCTACCTGAGGCAGGATCTTCCCTACCCAAACCATCCTGTACAAGTTCACTGTCTAACCTCTTAGCAAAACAGTAAACCGTGACACAAAACCCAAAATTATAACACCCTGCCAAAGGTAAAGCAGAAGGACCACAGCAGCCAACATCTTCTACTGCAAAGGTTATCAATATACGTTGGAGAGCTCCAAGGAAGAGGGCCATGCCCCCAGCTAGAGGGGGTAAAACTCCTTCCTGACCCCAAATATAGCAACCAGTCTGATCCTGAGCAGAGGGCCAAGACCCTCTAGCCGGGAACCTCCAGGTGTAGGTACCAGATGGAGCACTGACACCCCCAGGTCGAAATCTTCAGAGTCAATACCCGATGATCTGGAGGAAGGCTCTTTAAAATAAGTAAACCACCCTGGTACACGTAGCACAGGGGGAAAGTATTACCTCCCAGCCCCGGGCATCCCTCAGCCCTTGAACTCCCTTCCCCTTGAGGCCCGCCAGAGCCCAAACCCCGACATCCTTTGCAAGCAGCATTTAATCTTCCTATAGGGGCAGGTGTTTAATAAGTCAGGCTAAGCTAAGATATTGTTGGGGGATTGTTTTACATTTTATTTCAATACTCTACTGCATTTCATAGAGTTTTTCTGGCCTCTTGCTTTGTTCAATTCTACATTCTCTTGTTTTATAAGTTATTTTGTTCTCTTCCTGTAATTTGTCCTGAGCCTTTGTTGAGAAGGGCACCATATAAATTAGATTCATATCTCATTAAGAAAACCTGACAAACTCAGTTTGTTCTCCCCCTGCATGTCACTTTAGTGTTTTTACTGCACTCTGATACAGAGAAAAATGTTGTGTAAATGCTACATATTATCAGGCCGTTTTCAGTCTTCTTTCTAACTGATTCATGGACACCATTTCCTGAAGCATCTGGGTTTCCTCTGAAAGTCTCCGTGCAAATACCAGTGATTAAAACTCAAGAATAGATAACAAATAAGAAACCAGCCCAATATACAGCCTACTTTTTGTATACTTTGATCCAAACTTTACTCAAAACTATAAGAATTATTTTTTTTTCGTATTTACTGAAAGCCTGAAATAAAACTAATAGGAAAAGGAAGCCTTAATTATGCTCACAGAATGAAAAGATCTGGTCTAAAACCGGTTATGTAAAAAGGCAGAAGCACGATAAGGAAGAGTTATGAAAAATCCTATCGTGTCAGGAAGGGGAAAAAATGGAGCTGGATTGAGAGGCTGTATTTTCTCCAGCTCCAAAAATATTCTGCTCCACCTCACCAACCGTACCAACGGCTAAAAATAGCAAGCACAGGCTCTTGCTGCTGAGAAATGCTCCTTGCGATCTTGAGGGAAACCAAATGTTAGCTAGCCATTCAGGAACGTCTCCCTTCGAACCTTTAACAAACCCTCTACCATCCCAACAGCTAAAAGGAATCATTTAGTAAAGATGATGTGACGGCTCCTAATAACGTGATTTCAACTAGACAGCAGATTACCAGTTTATCAAAGAGGTAGGAGAGTCATGGGAGAAAGGGCTGGAAGGGACCTCACAATGTAATTTAATCCAGCTCCCAAGGTTTCTTTACTTCTCTTTACATCTGGGAAAGGCATTAGACAAGGTTTGGGGCATAAAATGCCCTTTATTGATCTGCAGAATGGGGCAAATACAGCTGAAGCCGAAGACCAGGTAAATCAATGACAACCAAATTTTACCCAGTGTTTAGCTTAGGCTGCATTTACTTCTTTTCCAGACCCAAGACAGGCAGACAGAAGCCAGGACAGGGTAGCACATCAGTGACAAACTGGTTCAGAGAAAGTACAGCCAGGTTCAAAACCTGTGTACTGTGAAGACAGTACAGTCAGGTTCAAAAAGGATTTGGACTAATTCATGGATGATAGATCCGTTAATAGCTATTGAAGATAACAGTCAGGGATGTCTCTCTAAACCAATGACAGTAGATGCTAGGAACAGAGACATGGGAGTCTGAACATGCCAGATATACCTTGATCATACGCTCTCCTTCTAGAGCATCTGTTCCTGAAACTGCAGAAGACGGGCATGTTTGATTCATAGATTCATAGATGCTAGGGTCGGAAGGGACCTCAATAGATCATCGAGTCCAACCCCCTGCATAGGCAGGAAAGTGTGCTGGGTCTAGATGACCCCAGCTAGATACTCATCTAACCTCCTCTTGAAGACCCCCAGGGTAGGGGAGAGCACCACCTCCCTTGGGAGCCCGTTCCAGACCTTGGCCACTCGAACCATGAAGAAGTTCTTCTAATGTCCAGTCTAAATCTGCTCTCTGCTAGCTTGTGGCCATTATTTCTTGTAACCCCCAGGGGCGCCTTGGTGAATAAAACCTCACCAATTCCCTTCTGTGCCCCCGTGATGAACTTATAGGCAACCACAAGGTCGCCTCTCAACCTTCTCTTGCAGAGGCTGAAAAGGTCCAGGTTCTCTAGTCTCTCCTCGTAGGGCTTGGTCTGCAAGCCCTTAACCATACGAGTGGCCCTTCTCTGGACCCTCTCCAGGTTATCCACATCCCTCTTGAAGTGCGGCGCCCAAAACTGCACGCAGTACTCCAACTGCAGTCTGACCAGCGCCCGATAGAGGGGAAGTGTCATCTCCTTGGACCTATTCGTCATGCATCTGCTGATGCACGATAAAGTGCCACTGGCTTTTCTGATGGCTTCGTCACACTGCCAACTCATCCAGGTCTGCTTGCAGCTGTTCCCTGCCCTCCGGCGTGCCAATTCTCCCCATAGCTTTGTGTCATCTGCAAACTTGGACAGAGTACATTTCACTCCCTTGTCCGAGTCACTGATGAAGACATTAAAGAGTATCGCTCCAAGGACCAAACCCTGCAGGACCCCACTTCCCACACCCTTCCAGGTCGAAACCAACCCATCCACCACGACTCTCTGGGTGCGACCCTCCAGCCAATTCGCCACCCACCGGCCTGTGTAGTCATCCAAGTCACAGCCTCTTAACTTGTTCACCAGTATGGGGTGGGATACCGTATCGAAGGCCTTCCTGAAGTCTAAGTATACGACATCCACCCCTCCTCCTGTGTCCAGGCGTTTCGTAACCTGGTCATAAAAAGAGACTAGATTGGTCAGGCACGATCTGCCTGCCACGAACCCGTGCTGG
>NW_005842833.1:562639-565560 GCF_000455745.1 Alligator sinensis
CCAGTGGCTCTGCAGCGATGTCGGCCAGTGCCTTCAGCACCCTCGGATGGAGCTCATCCGGGCCTGCCGACTTAAATGCATCCAGTTCCTCCAAGTGACTCTGCACCATCTCAGGGTCTACGCATGGCAGTCTGGCACCTTGCTGCTGCCTCTCTACAACCCCAGTGAGAGACTTGTTGTGCCCCTCGCTTAGGAACACTGAGGCAAAGAACTCGTTGAGGAGTTCAGCCTTGTCCCCTCTGTCCGTCACCAATTGTTTCTGCCCTATGATGTGCCACAGAGTCATGGGCTTACTCCATCACGAAAACTATTTGCCTTCCTTCATAAGGGAGATCAGTGGGGGGACACCAACTGATTATTTGGGACAAATAAAAAGAAAACAGAAATGGGAGTGAGAATTACAGGTTCAAAACAAGGGATCTGAAAGGGGACATGGAGCAGAGCACACTGGCCAGCACCCACTGCCCCCCGAATAAGTCGAGGGAGCCTGCGGATGCCGACCAGTGAAACCCTGCCTGGAGACGTGAGCAGAGGAGTGCCAGGAAGACAGCTCCACGCTCACCTGGGTTCCTCCCAGCCAGAGCCTCCTTCCTGGTCTTAGAGATGGGCCAGCTTTGCCAGAGCCAGACGGAGGTTGACCAGGAGGTCTTGGACCTTGGTGAGGCCGCAGGCAGCGAGTGTGTAACAAAAAAAGGTGCAAGGAGAGAGAACATGCAGCCAGAACATCAGCAAGAAGAGGAGCTACAACCTGGTGCACTTGAGGCAGGCGGGCACCAGGGTCTCCTCCTTTGTTGGCAGAAAGGGCACGTGTCAGGGGTGTCCATAAAGCATGCCAGACACAGGCTCGCAGCGACAGCTCCATGGAGGAGCTACTAGCTAAGGTCCCTGGTAGCTCATGGGATCAAGGTGGAATACAGACCTGTCCACTGGGGACCTTTGCCCTCACCGAGGGGGTCCCGCCACATGTGGTCGGGGTGGGATGATGGACTGTGCGGAGCATGCCTGTGTAGAGCTGCTCCGAGGTGGACCAGCTTGGCATCCTCCAGCCTGCTAAGATGGTGGGACAAGGAGCGCTGCGGGGGCCTCACGACTAGCTCTGGAGGGCCAGGACTTCCCTCGCACAGGACCCAGTCGATATAGGCATGGGCAGCCTTTACTTCCTAGAGTAAGTGGCAGGGAACACGCAGCGTGGGCAGCTCCGCACACTGGGTCAGCTGGAGACAGGATGCTGGGCTAGGTGGATGGACCGCTGGTCTGCACCAGTAGAGCACTTCTTATTGTCTTATAAAGGCATAACCTTTCTTAGGCAACAGTCTACTTCACATCTTATGAAGTAGGCTGTCACCTATGAAAGTTTCAGCCTCTCTGAACCAGTTTAGGTCTCTAAGGGCCACCCTGCCCGGCCTTCTGAGTGACTGCAGACTAGCCTGGCTCACGATCTCTCCCAGATGCAAGAAAGAGCATTTTTCCCCCCAAACCTTGTCCAATCTCTCTCCCAGCTATATAGTTAGCTCCATAACAAGATATTACAAAACCACCTTTGTTTCTCACATAGTCCATGGACCGTCACAGCTACTCTGAACCTACCACCAACTAATCAACATTCAGAAATGCTTTTCCATCCTTCCCAGCAAAATACAGCTAACTAATTCAATGATACACTACCCTATTGTGACTATATCATTCGGCGTTTAAGTTTCAGACTGCATGCTTTTAGACTGAGAAAAGTCATTACTGAACTGCAGTGTTACCAGTGGTTTCTAATAATAGTAGGTTTATTACTAGAGTAACAAATAGTTATGTAAAATAACAGTATCAGGACAGTACAACATTTAGCAAGTCTCTGCTAGGTAAACACAAGATGCTCGACTGCCTCTTCACCAAGTCACAGCAGTAAACAATTTAATAAATCAGGGCGGGGGGGATAATTCAAAATGTTGCCTACAACCTCGAAATCCTCAGGGGAGGAGGAGGGAGTTCTTGCTTCGGCAAATGCCCAAAATCTAGAGCAGACTTCAGCTCGTTGCAGCCGAGTACTTCTGCAGGCTTCTGAGGTTTTCCCGGATATGTTCAGGCTGTGCAGCATTTCTGTAGGTTTAGTCGCCATCTCAAATAATACTGCTGAAAAGCACTGACATGCAGGCTTTAAGTTAAGGCATGCTTCGTTGAATCCAGAGGTAAGCACAGAAAGAGCTTCAGCTCCATGACATGCAATCTCTTCCTGAGATTGTAAATAATGCTCAATTGGCAACATAAAGGTGCCAGGAAATTCACTGCAAAAGCTACTTCTCACTTCCTGAATTCGGTTTCACCAAATCCTCATATATCAGACCATGCAAATGGGTTCGCTGCTCTCGTCTCTAAAAATAATTGAAAGATACTTAACAAATTAAAGCTTAGAGCAGCTGCTTACAGAGACAAACACTGCTCTGTGCCCTCATCCTAGGGGAGGAAGCAGGGAAAGAACGAGTCTCAACTGGGACCCACATTCAATAAGCTATTTCTAACCACGTCCACCACTGCAATTCCTCAGGCTCCCACATACAAGTAATTTCATACAAGCGCTTCCCTCCTCCTGCTCCCAACCTCCCCCCGCCCCCCCCGGCCCTATTTTTAGCCCCGATCCACTTGCCTCTTTGGTTCGGAGAGAAAAAACGTGGCCACATCTTTCAAATGACTCCAAGGTCTTCTCACTGCGCCCCTTCCTTCTTACCACCATTTAAATGTGTTGTGCCGTGCAGTACACAGGATGGAGTCAAGTCAACCCTACGCAACTGCTCCTGCCAGCCCGCCGGGAAAGGATGCCACTAACCATCACGGCTGCGGCCAGCGAACCCACACGGCACACTCGCGCTGATCAGATGAAGGGCAGGCATCTAGGACTGCAAGAGTGAGGGGCACCATATGCAACCACATGCGTC
>NW_005842833.1:565591-580162 GCF_000455745.1 Alligator sinensis
AAGAAGGGCAGGACCCCCGGGCAGCTGGGCTGAGTACAGACAGAGCAGTCTAGGCTTTTAAGGCAGCAAAAGCCTAGAAGGCTCCTGGATTCCTCTCTTTGGTCTACCACGCACTTGCTGCAATTCCACATTTCAGCCAAGTGCCTCGTTTTGCTCGTCTGTGCCGTGGGTCCACTGACACCTCTCACATGTACTGTGAAACCTTTCTGGAGCTCTTCAAGAGGTTTTGATGAAAGCTGCTGCAGGAAACGTGCAAATTATTCTTCCCTCTAAAGGAAGCAGCCTCCAGTGTCTGGTCTGCCTGACAGGAAGAGAGTAACGTGTTTGTCTTGGCTGCAGCGAACCTGCATTAGAGAACCTGCTGCTGCGATATGTTATTGTGCAACCCCGAGTGCTTGAGAATGCTTCCCTTCAAGTTTCCAGGCTCTGCTCAGCCCGTTGCAATCACCACCTCATTTACACACACACACACACACACCCCCCTCTCTCCCCTCAGCAATAAGATTTTGGAAGCTGCTGTTCAGCATATATTTAAAAAACCGCAACCAAAAGAAAAAAACAGTTTATTTGAATAAATGAGACCACGTATCTGAGACCAATGGCCTGGAGAGGCTCCAAGGGCTAAAATTAACTCATGTAAACATGCTGTATTTTCGAACTTTCCATAACAGAGTTTATCTACAGGATGGATCAACTGGAACAGCCATGCAACCGGGTATATCTTCATTTGCACCATTTCTTAAAGAGTAAGTCGCTTTTGCTTAAGACACAATCCCAAAAAACAAAACTAAACACACACGCGCTCCCCGCCATGTGCTAATTACACCTCTGGGTAAGGAACACTTTGGAAGACCTACACTGAGGCTTCTCCAAGGTCAAGGATGCAATCTCTCAATCCTTATCCTGCTCTCTATTTGACTCCTCCACCTGCTAGCTTGACTTTTAAACGGCAAGCCTTTTTGAAACAAGAACCATCCTTTATTGCTCATCTATACAATGTGTAACCCAGTGGGAACCCAACCAGGGACCAAGACCCTACCCGCCTACCATGAACTATGCTATAACAGGCCTCTATTAGCTGAAACACCCATTTTAAGAAGCCCATTGAGCAACAGATCCCATTCATTCTCGCATATTTTTAAACCCCGGGACTTGAAGTTCAAATCCCAAACTACATTCAGGCACCTAAACATGAGTAGGCTGCTTTTCCGGGAGCAGTGCACCTTTGCAAGCCCCACTAAAGCAACTGCTTTCTGCAGATGTTGAGCATGGGGGCTTTTTGGTTTTAAATCAAGTCCCCTAAGCGTGGCTTTTGGAAACCAAATGCAGGCATCTAGATATGAAGAGTCTGGAGTCAATTCCTAACAGCACCAACATCAATTGAGACATAATTGAAGGTATGGAGCTAACACTGCAATATTCCTGTGAAGGGAAGTGTTTTTCGGCTAGATGCATCCAAGTGGCTGAAATGCTAGAAGCAGCAGACAAAGGCTGTGACCATTTGAAATGTAGTGAAAAGCTCCGTTCTGAGCCCACCGTTTATATAATGCAGATAACCGAGTTGCTATTGATGTCTACAATGACCACCATCTTTATCTCGCAGAGGGAGAAAAGCGCCACCTGTGAAATCCCAATGTTTAGATCTCCTTTGAGAGCTAGCTGCCCCTTGGATAGCTACTAAAGAAAATGAGAATCTTCCCATTTCTCTCCGTATCCAACGTGGCTCGTCCTCCCACTTACAGACAGGATTGCAACCTAAGATAAACGTGCAAGCTTGTAAGACCAAGTTTAGCAAAGCCCATAAGCACAAACTTAACTTTCATCCTAAATTGACTATTTTTACATACTTTGCTGATTTGGGGTTATAGTTCACTCTAGCAAAGCTTTCACTCTCAGTTAAAAAGATGGATCCCACTATAACCTGGGACAGGCAACTTCTCCAAAGATCAGCCACTGCTGGATCCGTTCAGAAGAAATGTACTGAAATGTCTCATCATAGGGGAGACCTCGACTGTGAGGCGAGCTATGCAAAAACTAAGCAATCTGCTAGAGTGTACTCAGGGGAAAAAAAATCTCCTTAGCAGAAAAGCTAAAGTTGATTTAAACTTCCAATGCACTTCAAAAAAACCCCCAGAGAGCCTATACTACAGAATGACTGGTTTTTATAGCTGAATTCAAGGGAGACCACATACAAATAAAAATTAAGGTCAAAATAACAAGATATTAATGTACCGCATTTCTGGTTTAGTTCAGCCAACCACAGGAACAAAACCAAGTCAGCACTACTAAAAGAGCTGCAGAAACGGAAGTCAAAACACCGAGTCCTTCAACTCAGGTCGGAGCTTTCTGAACCTTAAACAGCACGCATATTCAAAACAGTAATAATCACAATGATGCACTAGCAGGAGCTGATAAAAGCTTGATTCCACTCACAAACCTCACCAGCGGTTACGCTCAGCGTGGATCTACCTAACAAGACGGGAAAGGCAGCAGTAGCTTGCTAAGTAAAGTTTCATCTGCATCCAAACAGGACTCTAAGCGCATACAATTGTTTAGTGAATAAATCCCAGACACAACCAGCCTCCCACACTGCACCACGATCGCTATCCAGGAGTTATACGATGCACACTCGGATGCATGAAATGGCCAAGTGTTTGCTGAATTCTTATCAATGATTTACCATTTCTTAAAACATTTATGTTAATGCAAACGTGCCAATGACTAGCAGGTGGGCTAACTGCTTCCTGGAATTGCGCAAATGAGCGAGATCCTTGCCCCAGCGAGGTCAATCATAGCTTTGCTCTCAACTTCCACGGGCCAGGATTGCCCCAAGGATATTACATTCAAAACTGCAAAGTAAAATCTTCTACCAAGCTTCAAGGGAGCCATGAAGCCAGCCTTTTACAAAGGTACAGTTGTCTGACCAGAAGTCCTCGTCTCCTCCTGCTGCTGAAGGCAAAACCCCAATTTCCATCAAGGTACCTTTAGATTTGGGATGAAGTAAACAGGAGATTATAGTGGAGCATAACTAATTTCTTGTGGAAAAGTCAACTTCCCATGGCATTTGTTACATTTTAGCACAAAAAGCAACTTCAAGAATTGCTGGGTTTTTTTTAACACACATTCCCTGTGGTGTTGCATACAGGGAAGTAAAGCTGTGAACATTTACAGCACTCTTCAAAGCTGCAAGAGCTGAAACAATAAGAAGTTGCATTTAAATATACATCCTCTTGGGGAACTCTGATGGTGCTCAATTGCCTCATACTGCTAAAAACCAGAAAGATCAAAGGTATAAATGTTAGGGGCACAGGAGCCAAATTCTAAAACCCACTCTGATGAACAAATAATTTAAATCCCCCAAAACAATTAGCATTGCCCAAAATAAATATTTTTTGGACAATCAGATTAGGCAAAATCTTTGTTTTATGGAATCCAATAGACAGTCAATTACTTTAATAGGATCTTAATTTCATACCCATCCCAAGTACTTTTACCAGTGTCATTTTGCAGTAAATAATGATGTTATAAAATATTTCACGTACAAATTTTAAGCCTTCCAGTGAACATCAGCTAGCTTGTTGAAAGCAGACAGCATTTTTAAGGGCTCATTAAGTTCTTGCAGGTTATTCGCTATTTCTAATTTCATATATCGACTTTAAGGTTGATTTTTTTTAAACCCACACCAGTCCATACAGCTTTGATGTTTTGAGCCTTTAGAGTTCAGAATACTCTCGTTTTTCAAATTTAACAGGTTCAGAAGACTGGAAGGAGAAACAAGAAAGCAAAAATTGTGAAGGCACCTGGTATACCAGAAATCGGCTCCTAGTGAAGGCCTAATAAAAACCCTGGAACATCAGATTTCCAATGCAAATGTCACATTTTTATGGTAGACAAGGTACTTTGGGCAAACGTGATATCTTTTATTAGACCAACTAAGTAGTTGGAAAAAATGTTTTTTGCAAGTTTTCAGGCACAAACACCCTTCTTCTGGGATAGGGCGAGTCTGCTGGTGTGTAAGCACTGTCATCATCAATGCAAAGCATATAAATACATATATTCAAGCTAGTACAGTACAGTCTGATACAGTAGTAATGCTAATCACACATTTTAGGGCTAAACATCATTCCACAAGGTAAGCAAAGTTATAGTTATGCTCATCATATGCTTCATCAGCATCATCCTCTTTATGCTACAAGTCAGATTGTGACAATATTGAATATTTTATTGATATCATATATTGAGACCAACTATCCCAAACACCTACTGGTTTAAAATTTGGCTTTTACAACATAAATAGTGCAAAACAATCATCATTTAACAGAAAGTATAATATATCAATCCGCTATTAGCATAACCTGCTTGGCAAGGATTTCACATCATGGCAACCTCACCGTCTTCCTCAGTTTCCTAACAGAGGAACAGAGTTGGCAGCATTGCGTCAGCTGTAAAACTGTCCAATTAATTTTCATACACACTTTTTCTGACGACTGCGAACACAGGATGACCTTCAGTTAGATTCCTGTCTGAACACGAATTCTGTTCCCAGGTTTAGCTATGGTGTCGGCTCATCCCAGTAACCCAAACTAGAACTTCTTAACATACGTGTGGATGCATGCAGCTGGACTGAGATGCACCCTTTTTTTTTTTTCAATTGGTGTTACAAAGGAGGATCAATTCTCCTTCGTAATATTTCTTGAACATGTTCCCAATTTTGTAATATTTATGTCAAGGTTTCCATTTCTTCCACATAACCTGATCCAATTCCTTTTGAACTTACGAAGTTTTCACCCATACTCAGGTAAATTAGAGTTATTCTGGCAAAGGCCAGGGAATTATAAGAGATACTAATCAGCTTGTATTAGGTGTTGTCCAATACAGATGCTTCCTTCAGTTTGCAACACCTGAAGTGGCCAACTTCCTCGGTGACCCAAATCCTGTGCTCCACTGAGCTGGGACAAAGAACACGCATTTTCATTAGAAAAGCAAGCCTACTTAGGCAGCCCTCTCTGGGCTCGAATGGATGTTGTACATCCCTTCAACTCCCAGTTCTCTTTTGGTATTTATTTATTTGTTGGTTTTTTATTTTTTTAACTTCAGGGGTAGAGAAGCAAAGCAAGAGCCATGCACCAGAAATGCTCTAAAAGCAGAAGTGAGAGAATCTGCTGGTTGAAGAGAACGGCAGGGATGGATCTTTCTACTACTCCACGCCTTGCAGCCTGCTACGCTCGGTTCTCAAGAGCACAGAGCTGGTTTAAAGGACTAGTTTAAGTCCAATACGGCTAGATTACTCCACTGCCCTCGTAATGATGTAGCTCGGTGCTACAAGTCAGATGGCGGACTGCAAGCCAGAGAGGGCAAAGGAGATTAAGCAGCCGTCAGGCAGTGCCCAACTTTCCATGCAGCAGCTCCTGGTCAGGCAATCTGCAGCCAGCTGCTTTAAATGGAAGATCTACATGGGGAAGAGGAAACAGAACAGCTTTCCATTTTCTGATCAGCTCCATCCAATTCACAGGCACAGACTATTGCTGGAAGACACTTGACACAGTCTAGAACGGTCTGAGGAAACAACCAACAGCAGCTTTTCCTTCTTTTGTTCTTGACAATAGAAATAATGGGTTGAAAATGCCATTTTCTGATAACATAATGTATTGCGTAACTATAAAACAATACAGCCTGTACCCAAATGCTGTACTATGCCAAAAGATATCGTTTTGTGTTTTGCAAAATAATGTTTTCCTCTCGCTGTAGGGCAAAAATTGACTTCCAGCAACTTGCCAATCCACAAATCTGCCTTCAGTTGAGACGGGCTGGGGCGAGTGGGGAGAACCACGTGCAGGCACAAAGATCTCTCCATTTCTGGGGTCCGCGGAAGCCAGTCTCTACTCTGAAAAGGATGAAGGAAAACCTGGCATCGATGGCTCTGCGCCGAACCCCAGCAGCGTCGTTGATCGACACCAAGAGATCTGACTCACATGCCGTTTCTGAAGAAGGGAACTCGATCTTCAAACCCCAAGTCAAATCCCCAGCCCGTTCTCATCGTGGCAAGAGAGGTATGAAACCAGCTTCCCCATCAAACTCGGAGAGAATCCAAGGAGTAAGGAACTGAAAGACCCTGAAGTCAAGCCAGCATCCAAACAGGAAGCTTTGCAAGCGCCTAGCACAGGCATCGGCCATTTGAGAACAAAGTGAAGATGCGTCACGTGAAAAAACGAGTTCCTCACAGCAACAAAATGGAGGCCAGAATAATTTGGGGCAAACGTCTATCCAGTAATCTAAGGCAGGCTGTCCAATTTGTAAGCGGCCAAGGGAACCATGAGCCGCATCAGTGGGGACCGTAAACCCCAGAGCCCAGGCTAGTGTGAACCACAGGCCCCCAACCACCACTGCGCTGCACTCACGGCAGCCACTGCACCATAGAGGCAGGTGGTACCTCCCCCCCCCGCCATGTGCCTCCACATCAGCCCCACGGGCTGCCCAAGCACTGTTGGCTGCACCAGGGTGGGAGCAGTTAGTCCAAAGCTGAGGGAGGGGGAGTAGGGGTGCTCCGCTAGAGATTTCTTGGGCTGATACCGATGGCCGATTTTTAACAAGCCATATTGGCCAAAACCAATCCGACTGCCCATATGTGGCCCAGCAGCTTGGAGAACAGCGCCTGACTAGTAAGTCGGTTGTGGGGGAATGGGCGTGGGGGCAGACCGAGGCCCCTGCAGTGAGTGGGACTGGGGCAGGTACTGCACAGCTGGGGTGGGGCATGGGACAGAGCCACGGCTCGTCCAGGGGGGCGTGGGGAGGAGGGGGCAGCTCCCACTGCTGCACACACCCCGGGAAGGCATGGGGGAGCGGTGCCCCCAGATCTGTGTGCGGGACAAGGGTGGGCTGCTGCTGGGGGTTGCACCAGGCTCTTCCCAGCCCAGCCCAGCCCCTCTGCCGGGAAGAGCCCAGCACAGCCCCCAGCCCCAGCTCACCCTCGCCCTGTGCACATATCTGGGGACACATGCCCCCATGCCCTCCCGGGGTGTGTGCAGTGGCGGAAGCCACCCCCTACTCCCCACGGCTCTGTCCCACTCCCTGCCCCGGCTGTGCAATGCCTGCCCCAGACCCACTCCCTCCCTCACTGTGGGAGACTCAGTCTGCTTCCCCGCCCCCACGCCCCTTCCTTCCCCAACACCCCTTCCTCCACAATAGACTTACCAGCCGGATGCTGCTCTCCATGCTGCCAGGCTGTGCTCCTGGTTGCCTGCATGCTGCAGTGCGCTGCGGCTGTGCATGCATCTGGCATTTATCAGTGACATTATCAGCCCAAAAAAAGCAGATTGCCAATAATGACAATTTTCCTTATATCGGTGCCAGTACAATATGGGAGCCTAGAAACCCCAGCTGCAGTAGCAGTCGGAGTGATAGGGAGAGTGGTGGCTGGGTAGGAGCCTAGGAGCTGCACATTAAGTCCTCATGGTCCGCATACAGTCCAGAAACTACCAGCTGGTCAGCCCTGTTGCGAGATGTTAACTAAAAACCAGCATATCCAATAATGTAGAATATGGTGGAGATGTTAATAGCACAGCCTTCTCGTATCCTATAGTGAGAGGCACAGCAACGGTCAAGGAGGTTTACATCTGTAGGTTTCAGATTACTAAAAAGTGGGTTTTTCTTACTAGAATATGCAGTAATTATTTTTCCTCATCTTTATAAAAAGATTTTTTCCCTAAACCATCTTTGTGATGTCCGCAGAGAGTGTTGCTACAGACTAGAATTACTGTTTACTTTCCACTACAAGAAGAAACCAAAAGCACTGGTTCTTGCACGCATGCATCGAGGAGCTCCTCCCCTCCCAGAAGAGGAGAGAGGAAAAGTACTCTCAGGATTAGAGGCATAATGGAGGAAAAGTACCGAATACATGCGATCTAACCATACCCCTCAGTGCTAAATAATTCATTTCTAAAGCACTTGGCATGATTTTAAGCTGTACCCATTATGCTCACCCATTTCATTGTGAAAGTTCACACAAGGAGAAAACTCCCTGCCATGTATAAACTGCTTGAGCAGTAAGACATGACAAGGCATGAATTATGATCTCTTAATTTAGGTTTGGTTTATTAGGCATGAGGCTGACAGTAGAGTGCTCTTCACCACAACAGGGAATGAATGTATACCATAATTCATGTGCTAGAGTGTCTTACTGAAATTACAGCATTATACTGTTACTTTTAAAAGTATTTATAATACTAAGTGATGAGACACATTCTGAGCAGCTAATTATCCGGCATTAGAGTCACTGCCTGGAATTTCTATGAACCAATTAAGAGACTCCAGACTAAAGCAAAGCCAATATCGCCCTCTTTTAGAGAGAAGCTCAACGTTACGCTCAGTGCATTGGAACCAGAGTACACCGATTTCTGCTATTCCAGAAGCTGTTAATCACCTGGTTTCCATTTCATTCTTGTGAGTGCCTCAGTCCATAACAAGTGAAAAACTAAGTATACAAGCTGCTAGACTTGCTGACACACCTCAGTAGCAAATTGTAGAGCAACAGCACCAAGACTGGACACTGTTCACCCAGGCACAGCTGTGTGTATTGGCATAAGCTCTATGGATACAACCTGTTTTGATAAGGAGCAGATTTCATGTTACCAATGTTCCTCCAGGCTTGGAAAGGAGAGCAGAGGCCGTTCAAACTGCAGCTGGAGATAGACATTGCACTTTTCAAGATCAGTTAACAAATTTTGCAAAATGGTTTTGTATTTAACTATAGTATTAAATATCCTAGTGGACTAGGCAAGCATTTTGTAGACAAAGTAAAACACTATAGAAATCAACCTCTAAGTATTAAGTCTGTACGGGACCAAAATGATTATCTAGTTTAACCTGCTGCCTTACACTGACCAAATATGTATTTTTTTTTTGACAGGCCCAAATATTGATTGATGAACTTTTTGACTGAGCCATCTGCTCTGAAGTGCTCACGCTTCCTTATTTTTAATGAGTTCCTCGCCCTAACAATATTTTTCTGCCCAATCCACGCTCCTGTGGGGGCACTCATGTACCCGGAATTGGCGACATTTCTTTGTAGCTTAACAATGTTGAGTCAACTCGCAAATGCTGGTGCATCAGATGCATCTCCTTGCGTGCCATAGAATAAGCTGCTCCACGAAGCAATCATTACACTTACCCAAAAATAACATGGCTCAAAACTCTGCCTGGATGCATCATTAAACAGTGTACACGCTAGTGACTGAAGTCATCCATTATTACTGAACATAAATTCAATATACAGCATTAACAGTATTGCAGCCTTACCTAGACTGGTAGGTTTTATCAGTTCATCCAGTAAGTCGTAAAAAGGTAATTTCTGAAGTTTGATGTCTGGATGGACAGGGTGGAGTGCGGAAGTAAGGTGGGGCAGTTCCAGTTCATGCTTAGGTCCCAGGAGAGAAACAGGAAGCAAGGGTGATGCTGCAGGGTGGCCATCGTAAGTGAGCTGTGGAATGGTAGAGGGTGACAAAGTCGCTGGCATGGAGCTTGAGTGTACGCTGGGGAGAGACAAGTCTGCAGGTGTCATGATTTTCTGAGGGAACCTCCGCCTGTAGAGTTCTTTGATTTTCATTTGCACAGCAGGGCTGCAGCCAGCCTTTAACAAATGCAGAGCTTTTGTGAGCAGTTCGTGTTTGCGTCCGTGCTTGTTCCTCCCCGCGTATCCCAGAAGTACTTGCAGCTCCGAAACTCTAAGGCTCATAACCATTTGCTTGAAGACAAACAAAAATTCATCAGCATTAGTATTTCAGCTAAGGTTAATACTTTTCTGCATCTTAATCCTTCTGAGCATAATCGATTTAGGCCATTATTTCTCCCTCATCCTTGACTTGAAATACAAACTTGAACAAAATCTTATTTTAAGTGCTGGCAGTTATACAGATATAGAAAGTATGGGGAGGGGGCTTGTCATTTTTATAGGTATTGATTTCTAATTTGCTACAGATGATCCAAGGCCTTAACAGCAAGGGAGAAATTTGGACCAAAGGGGATGAAGAATTTTCCTGTGGTGTAGGATAAGTTACCAAATCATTACTCCAAAATTTAATTTTCCTTCTTTCCCACGTACATTCATACCAATATAATTAAAGGCCTCATCATTTTGATTCCAGAAAACACAGCCAGATGTTAGCAAGTATTTAGCAAGCTCTCCAACACATGTGGTACAGCCACCAAGTTCCCAGACACTGCTTGGACTTCTGCCACAGGAAAATTCTGCAAAAGGGGTCTAACAAAGTGCATGAATATGCTAATTACAAAAGAGACAGAGAAAGAGAGAAGCATCTCGTCTCCACAACTCATAGCTCATCAAGTGACAAGCACCAACTGTCACAGAGGGCCATACTTAAAGTAATTTCAAAGTAAATGTTGCAATGCATTCGGCTTAGGCCTTTGAAGGATGCTTTGTCCATGATTGTATTCTTAAGGCTGTTTTACTATGGCCTATCCTCATTTGAGCAAAGTCAAAATATGTCAAAGCAGAAAGGAAAGGTACATTTCTTTTACCTAATGGTTTACGTTCTTTGCAGTCACTGCTCTGTTCTTTCTTCACCCTCTTCCCCATTTCAGCTAGTTAATTTTCAGCATCCTCTTTTGCCCAGCCCCTCTCTCACCCCTGATAAATTGGCAGACACCTTACATGAGAATAATACAGCTGCAACTCCTTTAGCCCTTTTAAGCTACTAGCATAGGCCAAACTTCAAAAAACAGAATACTTACAGTGACTATAAGCACTCTCTGCTTAAACTTGAACCCTTTCTTTAAAAGAAAAATGTTAATTTTACAGCTATACAAAAGTAGATGTCCTTATAGCCTGTACGTGGCGAGACCTCTAAAAGATATACCACCAACTTAGTTCACCTTACAATCCTTTTTCTTAGCCACCCGGAGCAAAGACATGACTTCATGCTGACTTACTCGTTTGGTGTAGGAGCTCTTATATGCGTATGACTTCTAGCTAGGTGGATAAAAAGACAGTGGTCACAGTCAAAGCTTCACATTTGCCAACATTTAGGTTTGGCAAAGCTGGCATTTAAAAATGGGTGACAGAATTGGGAACTAGAAATGGGGTGGCAGAAGTGGGAACTAGTAATGCCAGAGTGTTCCCAGTGTTTTAATTTAAGTATAAATCTACATGTGTTTTGAGGGAAAGGAAGTGTCTACAAGTTTCAAAATGACTTAGAGGGGGTTTATCTTTGAGTTTCATGAAATCTTCAGATGCAGTCTCCAACCTAAATTATGCAATACATACATTTCCCTCATCTCCCTTGCCACACTTGAGGGGGTTTTGGTTTTTTGGCGGAAGTGGCAGGGACCCTGCCTTCATTCATTATTATGGTTGCTGGTCCTTTACCCTCAAATCTTGCTACTCCCCAAGCTGTACTGCTGAATGAAAATGTATGGCTAATTAGATCAGGGGCTGGCAACATTTGGGGGGGGGGGGGGCGCGGCGGCCCTGACACAGGGCCTGAACTAGGACTCAGCAGCCACGACTCCTCAGCTGCGGGATGAAAGCCCTGCGGGACAGAGCCCGCGCTGCCTGACTGCAAGGCATGGGCAGAGCTCGACCTTGCCAATGCCCCGGACAGCCGACTGCAGCACGGTGCAGGGGCAGTTCCATTGCACCAGGACTCAAAGGCTTGTCGACCCCGATCTAGACCGATTTCACTAGCTAGGGAACCAAGGGGAACCCTGCACACAAAACAGGAGAAAAGAAAGAGAAATCTCTATGTGCACATGTGCTTCCCCCTTTGTGTAGCAGAAACCAAAGAGATACAGAAGGAAATTTTCTCTTCGGTCACTGCCGAGGACTGGGCCCCCTTCTACTGAGCACCCAAAGGATTTTCCTGCAAGGGAGACATGGGAAAGTCAAATGCCCGTGATGCAGCACCCCAACAGAGCTCTGGGGTTTGCCGCATGGATCTCGTAAGATTTTATTGAATGTTTCCAGATGTCAACTGATAAATTTCAAGGGGTTATTTATGAGGTGCTGCCGAAACGGCTTGTGCCCGGGCCAAAACAACTGCTATCTTATAAATCAAATATTCGCAGGGTCCAGCGTAAGAACTGCTGTAAAGTCCACACTTCTCCATTTGCTGCATAAATATGCTGGGCAATTATTTGTTTAAACGTTGCACTGCTAGCACTTGCGGTTATGAAAACAGCCCGAAAGATGCAAACTGGGTATAAAAGGGACACTCTGTAGACTTCCCCAATTTTCTAAGCCTTCTGAAACAATCCGTCATCCTAATGTGTAAACAACTTTGTCGTCATAAACAGTTAACTCTGAAACCTAAAGTGACAGATTTAATCAAGACTCCGATTTACCAGAAACATCAAATCTGCACATTTACCCCAAACACAGCCAACCCCATGTTCCTTAGAGATCAAAAGCTCCAGCTGTCTCTGATCCAGCTCCCCAAACTGCCAACTTCTGTCCTGAGATCTCCCCTGCAATACAGTGTGGTTAGGTCCTGCCAATAGGAGTCTGCAGCACGCAAGACTGGGAGAAAGAATTTAATTTTATTCAAATGCGCACACACTTTACTAATGCATTATTCATTTTCATCTGAATTTCATCAGGTCACCTGCATTATTTAAAGTAAGGAAAAGTTGTCACCGAATTTCCAGCCTGTTACAGCAGAGGTCCAAGTACCTTGCTGCAAAGACCACATGGCCTGGCTATAACCGAGAGGTCTGCTGGACTCTTGTACAGGTGCAACTGGTCCACGCTCTGCCAGACGTAAGGTAATTTTTTGCACGGATTTACTAGGTAAAGAACATGAGATGCTTGAAAGGAAGAGCTTGTGTTGTAAAGAGACAGCAGCATTTCAGCCCCAACATAAAATGGTGACAGAAAGAGAAAGTACCTCTTACATACATCTGAGACATGAATGGACTTGGTTTCAAGCCTTATAACCAAAGGGCTTAATATCCACCATTTAAAGTCAGCGCCTCAGCAACCAGAATCACCCTGAGCTCTGTAGTTTTGCCATGAACCAGCAGATTCAATTCTTGGGTCTCCCCAAGGTTTCTAAAGTGGATAAAGAAATTATATGTTCTAACTGGAAGAATACTCCATGATGCAATCTTTTTACCCTAAAAGTACTCATATGTTGAAAGCGTGGTCAACCGTGTAGGAAGATTCATTAACCGAACCAAGCAGTTCTTCACAATCTCTCTCACCGTGAAACTGGCACTTTAACTCTTTTCTCTTCCTTTAAATAAAAAGAACTAAAAACTGCCCTTATATTTGCAACATTAAGTAGTGAAAGTTAAGGTGTACGTACTACTGTCTATTATAGGAACACCACCAACAGGAAATCTTGTCTATTTAATTGGGGAAAAGAAGTCAACATTTTAGTACGTTCGGGGCCAACTTGGCCATTTCTGCGGTTTCCTCCGTTTTCAATTTTATTTGTGCATGTGTTACTTGTCCTGGCTGTCGCTTAAGAAAGCTACATGAAAACCAGGAGCCAACTAAAGCGTTGTCTGCTTGCAAACGTCTACCAACACAGCATGGAAGTCAGGGGTGTTAAGAGGTGCCACCCCTGCCTGACAGCCATGCTAACAGAAACCCCAGCATAGATGCAGCCATACTAAAACCCATGCATTTTCTAGCACAGCTGGTTTTACCAGGGGACGATGGGGATGGCGTGCCAGACTAAGTAGCATTGGAAAAGCCAGGATTGTACTGGTGAAAACTGTAGCTGTGCTAGGGGTAGAAACACGTCCCCTGATGTCTCATTTGTGCTGCCATAAAATACTTTATGGTGGCAGAAGCTGAGAGCAAGCAGAGGTCCTACACTTTGTACCACCACATCAAAGGAATGAAGAGTGGTGCAACAGAAGGTAGCCATAGGCCACTACTCTAATGTGGCACGCAAGGGGAAGAGCTAGATTTGGGGCTCCTGAGGCAGCTCTCGGAGACCATAAAAACTAGGGAGGCGGTAGTCATGGGAGACCTAAACTACCCAGACATCTGCTGGGAGACGCAGACAGCAAAGTCCCACCGTTAACGCAGGTTCCTATCCCGTGTACAGGACCTCCACCTGACGCAGGAGGTACATGGTCCCACTGCGGGGAATGCCATACTGGATCTGGTATTGGCAACGGGGGATGACATGGTAGGGGACCTACAGAACAGCGGTCACCTGGGGGACAGCGATCACCAAATAACAGAATTCATCATAAGACGTCGAGTGGGTAAGGTAACTAGTAGGGTGAAAGTGCTAGACTTTAGGAAAGCTGATTTCAATGAACTCAGGCGATTAGTCAAGGACGCACTGCAGAGTAGGAGGTTTGAAGAGATGGGAGCCCAGGAAGGGTGGCTGTGCCTGAAGGAAACGATCCTTCGGGCACAAAGGGAGACGATCCCGATGCGAGGAAAAAGGGGGAAAGGGGGCAAGAGGCTTCCTTGGCTGACCAGAGAAATGCAGAGCAGCCTACGGGCTAAAAGGAGGGCATATAAAAAGTGGAAACGGGGAGAGATTACTAAAGAGGAGTATACCTCCTCTGCTCGTGCTTGTAGGGAGGCAGTTAGAC